>NC_136007.1:29024087-29325337 GCF_048128805.1 Centroberyx gerrardi | reverse complement strand
TTCATATAAATAATATATTTATAAACAGCTATTTCCCAAATACATTTTCCCATACATTTGCATATTAATGAGATGAGATCAAACTTTTGTGAAACTTTTCTTCACACCACTATAACTCCTTAATGCTTTAAGATACAGACTTCATAATACCACCCATGTGAATGTTTTATGTGACAAATATGTTGACATAGAAATATTGCTAATTAATGCATTAAGTAGCTTTATTAGTGACCTCATTAGCATAACTGGTTATGTTTAATATATCATGGTAACTATGGTAGGGCATTAGGCAGCTTAAGTGTCTCTTGTTTACAGTGGCTTTTAAACATGAATATAGCAATAATATATTTTAAAAAATGTTTTAGAAATTCCTCAGTAAATTACCAACAGTTATTCATCAGAGTGAAACAGGAAGATACACTCTGACTCTATCAACTGAGAGAAGTGTTCTACCTGATATGCAAATTTGCACCTTTTTCTAATTTGAAATGTCAGTAACAACATCAATAAAAAATCATTCATCAAAAAATGTATTTGTGTCCATATCCTATTCACCTGTGGTGCCTCTTATTTCTCAGATACATTGCTCAGTCAGGCTTTAGTTGTCTCCTCTTTCTGGCTCCCATTTCAAATGTTTGCTTTTTTCCTCCTTTCATTAGACATCACCGAACCCAAACCCTATCTCCCCCTCTCTGCCACGACCAAACCCAACACCGAATCTTCATCTGCTGCTATACCGGCTCAGTCTCCTTCTTTGGTACCCAAGTCACCCAGTCATTTAATATCACAAGACTCTGCAGTAAAACCTGGGGAATATCCCTTCAAGCGGGGTGAGTTCAACTCGGGGTCAAGGATCCCCCTCTAAAATAAGTGTCATGCAGTCATTGTTAGTTACTTTTGATGGTTTAAGAAGGAGGCTGAGGACAACAGGGTGGGAACAGTCCTGGAAGATGGAACAACTTCACTTTCTCCATTCCTCTTTCTTTATTATACACATCTTCAAATAACCTTCTTTCCCACTTTTCCCCTTCTTTCTCTCTCTCACTCCATCACTTCAGCACCAGTCCTGAAGACACCCAGCCCCAGTCTAAAGAGAAGCGTAAGCTTTCCTCAATCAGCAGGTACAATACAGTTGCCCCCTAATAGTCCAAATTTTCCGCACATACCATACTAACAGTTTATAACATTTTCAGAATGTTTTCAGCTTTTTAAAAAAACTACTTGATCGAATGTTTTTTATCTACAGGCGTGTACAAGCGTGTGTTATTGAAATATTATCCTGTTTATTATATCATGTAGATGCACACACACTGCACAAAAACAATTCCCAACTTCAGAGAATAAATGTTGCATTGGTTGCTTTGTCAACTACAGATTTCTGAGCCTGTGGATGATTTTTTGCACTTTGTAAATCTGTGCAGTTCCTGGAAAGCTGCAAAAACAGTCAACAAAAAAGTGTGTGAAAGGAATCTCTTTAAATCTGCAAGTGTATACAAAGCCCTAGCAATCCTCATGGTGTGCATATGTTTGTTTTGATCTCTCTCTCTTCTCTTTCATGTTGTCTCTCTTATTCACTCTTACTCTTTCTCCAACTGTGTCTCTCTGCAGAGAAATTACTTCCCTCCAAGTCGGTTATAAAATCGGGTTTCTCCCCTAGTTTGGAAAAGTAAGTCATAAATCATGAATTCTGTTTTATAACATGCAGTCAAATGGATTACTGTTGACTACGGTTAGACTGATATATTGTTTTGCCAATATCCACCTCTGATATGAAGCAGTTTGATTATGTATTTGTTGTGGAATTGATCAATACTACATTAGTTGTCTATGGGAAGACCTTAACCTGAATTGATTCTAATGAGACATTTTGACTGGATTCCACACAATTATGCATGAGTACGTATTATTATTTTCTTGGATTTCAATGGAGATTTGTAGTGTCCCATGATGGTCTAAATGCTGTTTCAGAGGCTTTTTCACCCTGACAATAATACAATTCTGGGGGAAACACTGAATTTTTGGAATTTCTTTGTTATGAAAATGGCAGCTTCAATCCAAAAATACTGGTATCGGCTTTCAAAGACCCATATAGGTCAAACCCTATAGTCCTGGCATTGTGCTTCATTTTGATGTCCACTAATTATTAGGAAAGTGGACAAGGTTGAGAGCTTGGCATCAGGCCGGGGTGTGGATTGGAAGCAGGATCTGATGAAATCGCAGACTCTTCCTCGCTCTAACGGCACGCAGGCCAGACGGGCTCTCTTTGAGAGGCTGAACTCAGACCCTGTCAAGTAAGTATTTTTGAAATACTTATCTTAAACCAAAAGTTTATTCCCAGATGTGAATGACATTTTACTGCAGTGAATTGTGTTTCCTTTGAATAGGCCCAAGTCCCAGGAGTCCAGGCCCAAACTGAAGCGCTCTCAGAGTTTCGGAGTGTCCAGTGCCAGTGGGATAAAACAGATTCTCTTGGAGTGGTGCCGCTCAAAAACCATCGGCTATCAGGTGTGGCAGCAGATACTGATTATTTATCCTTTTCTGTCATATCTTTACCTGTGACTAAAATCCTCTTTTCGTAGCAATATAAATTTTTAGTAACAACATCAATAGCCCAATTCAGTCACCAACCAGTGAAAAGGGCCATTATTGTACACTTTGAAAATATATGATAACAATATTAATCAGTTACATATTACAATAATATTGGTGATTTTATAGTTTTGACCTCAAAAATGGATCGATGTGATTATAGCCTATAGAGTGTAGTTTATTAATTAAATTTTACATAATACATTTTTCCCAGTAGACAGTTTCAAGGGGGTAAGAGTTATATTTTGCTATATCCTATGCTTATTACAATGCAATATATAATTACAATTCAACAGAACCCATTTTGTATTATAGAAACAAACTGCAATTCCAGTAAATTTCATTTGCATCACAAAAATAACGCTGTACAACAAAATACCATATACCAAATATAAACAGTTGGTGTGGCCAACAGCTCGCTCCAGCCCGATTCATAAAAAGCAAAAAATGCATTTGAACATTAGCTGTTAGCTAGCATCCACATCAAAAGTAGTAATTTTGTGTATCATTAGCTTGTGCTAACATTCCATTATAGAACCTCCTTGTAGCAAACGAGTAGCTTGTGCATTAGCTTGTGCGTTAGCTAATAAGTTAGCTAGCATCTTCTATCTATCTTCTATCTCTGCTATCCACCAAACACATTTAAAATTAAGTGCCATATACTTTTATGAATATGCCATCATACCAAGGAAAAATGATGGTTAAAAATTTGCTTTCCATGTCAAAAACAGTGGGAAGAAATAAGCTTCCATATATTGGCTATAAACATGCAGAATAGCCTATATGTTCACCTGCTCATTATGCGCTGTTGTCAGCTGATGCGCTTCTGAAGCTTCAGTAAATCATTGACCTTGTACATGTAAGATGCTTCCAATCCTTCTATTTTGATTGTTTTTTTAATTAGCTTTGAAATGTAGTGGGTGGAACAGGGTTGTGAAAATAACAGAATGGACTGCTATTCTTTCAAAAAACACACAATGGCAATGTGCTTACCTTGGTTACCTGATTCTGTAAGCCTATAAAAGTATTCAGTCACTGACCCCTTGGGGGACATTAGTACATTTGTGTGCAAGAGTCACATTCATAACTGTGTCTGGAACACTAGATAAAAAAAGTCAAACTCAATCAAAGGCTTGATTAGATATTAGATTAGATTAGATTTTATTGATCCCTATGGGGAAATTGTGCTGTTACAGCAGCAAAAGTAAAAAGATGCAACAAAGAAAAATAGAATATAAGAACAGAGCAAATTGGGTATTAAACATAACACAACCAACAATTCCCACAGTCAGACATATAGTAGAAATGTATGTGCTAAAAACAAAAAAACGGTCTGGATTCCAGATGTGCAGCTCAGCAGCAGTAGTATCAGGAGCAGCAGAACCTTTTGAGACACAAAGACAATGTGAGATTTGTGTATTATGAAAAGGTGGAGAAGGCTATAAAAATTATAAAAATGGCAATATGGCAATATGAAAGTATGAGAAAGACAATGTGAAAGATTACAGCATGTATATAGGTTGTGCAAAATATTAGACATTATAACATCATCAACATTTTATCTCACCACCAGAACATCGACATCCAAAACTTCTCGTCTAGCTGGAGTGATGGGATGGCTTTCTGTGCCTTGGTGCACTCTTTCTTCCCTCTGGATTTTGACTTCAACACGCTGGACCCCGCCAACCGCAAACACAACTTAGAGCTGGCCTTCGCTACTGCAGAGTAAGCTGGCTAGAGTGCAGTGAGTGAGGCAGTGAGCAAGTGTATGATGTTGTTTTTGGTTACATTTGAGTGCAGTTTGTCAGTGTTATTAAAGGTGCTACATGTAGGATTTTAACCATCAATATATCATTGTCAAATTATCAATTATCGTAACCAAAAGAGACCGTGGTGGAAATGTTTGGTAGCCTTCCAGCAAGCATTTCAAGGCAGGAGGTGGTTAAGTGCAATGTCAACCCAAACAAGAACAGAATTTTCACAATATGATATTATGGAATGGCAGAAATTCATATTAAAACAGCTTTTGAAGCTGTTTTGAACTGATATCAGAAAGATATTTAGGTCCCAATTTCACAAAATGATACAGGTAGCAGCTATAGACGACTACGGACTACAGGTTTCAACATTGTTGTAGTGGCTGTCATACTAACATTTATTCCCCGTCAAAATGTTAATTCTCATGCCAGTGGTACTGTTAGTGCTAGTGTGTCTCAAAATAAAGGCCTAATTTCCCATAAACCCTCTTGCCTCCTGCCCCCTCCCCCTCCCTGGTGTCTTTGTCTTTACTGAAGAGGATAAACATGTTGAAAGTGATTTTTTCCATCTGCCTTTCCCTCCTTCCACCATCTGCCATTACCAGAAACTCTGAAAGCTTTAGCTCCGTTTGCGCAGGAAGAACAGCACCCTCTTCCTGTTTTGTGCCGTAAAGCAATCTCCCTTTGTGCCGTAAAGCAATACAGCAGATTACCTGCTAAATCTAATCCTGTGGCTCACAATGTAAAATGCAGTGTAGAGGCCGGTAGAGGCTGCCAATCTTCTCAGTGAGGGTCTTGTTTATTTATGGTAATTATACTAATTTCTCAATGATAATTTATAGCACTTTTAATACACTTTCCTGTTCATCCCTCCTCTCCCTGCAGGGAGCAGGCTGACTGTGTGCGTCTGATCGAGGTGGAAGACATGATGGAGATGGGGAACAAGCCAGACCCCATGTGTGTGTTTACGTACGTCCAATCCCTCTACAACCACCTGAAGAAGTTTGAATGACTCTGTATCAGAGACAAATCTCAAAGGACAGATTCCCCATCGGACGCCCAGGACTTAAGCTCCAGACAAGCAAACTAATATTAAACCACTGTTCTCCAAATCATATGAAGAATGACATTAGTATTTGACAAATAATCCTCTAAATAATATCTGCTGTATAACTTTTATATGTGTACATTTGCCATTTCGACACATTTTCTGTATCATATATAGTGGATGTTGGAAAAAGACACTGATTCATAAAATGCAGTTACTCATGAAATGTATTAGTAAAGTGCTATTGATATTGTGCGTGGCTCTAATATTGCCTTATTTATTTGAGGGGGGGTTGGCTTTGATGTCATTTTCATCAAATCAATAGAAATTGTTCAATGTTCAATTTATAAATTCACCAATATTATAATAGTCAGGGTCGATCAATCAGTGTTTGGGAACATGAGCAACTTTCTCCCAATGCTAGAAACTACGAAATCAGGAAACCTAATATGTAATGTCATAATGACGAACAGCATGGAGCTGCTCCATTGACAATAAATGGGAGACTTGACTTTGTGTATTCATTTAATGTTTGTGTGAACATAAGCATCCCAATAGTTGTATCATGTCCTGGCCAGTAAATGTTCCCCTAGCACCAGGAAATAAACCTGTGTAGTGTCACAGTCACTGTTTTCATATTGTCACGTTTAACTTATTTGTATTTATGGATATAAAATCAACCATAAACAAACTGCAGCAGACATTGAGTAGAGTTGACCGTATTACTGTGAATATCATTTATAATTTCGATTTTTATTATCTTGGACTGCCAACACTGATGAATCCACTGCAGTGTTTGCAGCCTGTGCACAATTTGTGACTCCAAGTGGGAGATATTGGAGCCATTAAAAATATCTCACATATCCTACTTGTAATTACCACTAGGAGGCTGACGTGAACGGTTTTTCACAGTCGGTACCTCGTATTTACGGTAAATCCGACATGACTTGAACGCGGCATAAGTGAATGGAATTCTCAAGCAGGAAAATCGTATCGACCGTCTTTCCCCATGGGACCTGAATGCAGCATACGGGTCATATACGTAATATAAACAAAGATGGCGGCCTGCATCCTACGGCGTTCGCTAGTGTCGACTGTTAATAAATTCAATGTAGAAAACGTTATGAGAACATTGAGCGTTTATACAACTAGTAAAGATCGATTTAACGGACTCCATTCATTATGTTCGGTATGTGGGTTATTCAGCGTCCAACAGAAACGGTTTATGTCGTCCAGGTAAGTTGTTAACACCCAAGCTAGGCTAGCTAATGGCAATGCTAACGCTAACCTGACGGTTCAAGTCGTCGCTATCAATTTGTTTATACTCACTTAACACCATATCTTAAGTTGAAGCGGATGGTTAGAAATGGGTTCTGGCACTGTGCCTTTCTCTTTGGGTATATACAAATAGTTATATGTAAAAAGTGAGTTTAAAAGCTCGCTTTAGCTCTCAAAATGAATTTAAATAATGCTGCCTTCAAGTGCTCCACGCAAGCTCCTACCTCTGACTTATAACGCGTTCAAGTGTCGGAAATGGGACGTCTTTTCATGATTTTGTTTTTGTCATTCATGTGATTCATTTTTCTGCCCCACGATACGTATTGTAACATTTTTTGTATTGTGATATATTGCATTTTTATATATCGTCCCATACCTACTGTCCAAATGAAGTTTTTTAATATGACAAGGTCAGCGGTCAACGTTAGACAGAGACTAGAGTTACTAAATCACATTCTGCACATTGAATGTTTATTTTTCACGAGTCAAAGGTTGGTTGCATGTTGTATCAAATGATTATTCAACATTCACCTAAATGCTTTTACTAGTAAATAAGCCACATGGAAATGGAAACATGCTGTTGTCGTAGTCTTATGTTTGTCTTAATCTTATTATTTTTAAGCTGTCTGTGTTCTGTTTCACGACCTAGGCCCGAGAAGAAAGTTCTGGAGACAGTAGGAGTATTTGAAGCACCGAAGCAGCAAGGGAGATATGAATCAGGACAAGTGAGAGATGTTTCCCATAAATTCACCTACTGAAGGGTTTTAATCCAAAATGATCCATAGCGAGGAAAAATGTGACGTGCTGTTCATTGCCTAATATTGAATACCTTATTGTACTTCCTTACCATGATTGTACATTTTTGGCTTCAAACAATCCTTGTGGTTTCCCCCAGTTGTTTCTGCACAGTGTGTTTGGGTACAGAGGGATTGTGCTCTTCCCCTGGCATGCCCGCCTCTACAATCGCGACATCAGTCCTCCGACCACAGAGAGGTAAAACACATCAGCAACACAATACCACGCAGACACACTCTTCAAACAATATATTTTAATATAAAGAAGAGTCATTGACAGTTTCTATTAAGGTTAGATGGGGCTGGGTGATGTGGTTGAAATCAATATCACGATAATAAAGGATTTTTTCAATAGATATATATCATGATATGTCTCATGTATGCAAAATCACATGTTAAATATTCAAATTAATTATAATTATGTGATGTCAAACAAAACTGAAAATTTCAAATAATATTCCTTTCATACCTCAATTTTTAAATAAAATCTGCTTGTTATCAGCAATTTAGACAACAGAATTGTGTGTCATGATATCCACAAATCACTCTACTGAAAGACGATATCGAATTATCGCCCAGCCCTAGGGTTAGATCGAGATATCGGTTTGGCGATACATAGAGTCGATATTGGCCTTTTATTAAAAAACGCATATTGGCCAGTGCAATATGAATGAGGCTCCTCCCTTTTTTCTGCTCTTGCAATAAAACCTTCCTTAACAGTGGAATCTTGTTGTATTGTCCCTGTATCACCTGCCCCTGTTCTCACCTCACCTTACTGTTGCCCGCAGTAAGCCAGAGGCCTTGGGCACACACAGTTTTAAAGAGCTGAAGGCGAAAACTCACACACACTACCAAGTCCTTATAGATACAAGGGACTGCCTGCACATAGTGAGTATCTGATCTGATCCAAATGCCAATGTGCTGCAAAAAAAACTTGCATCTTAAAATAAACTTGCATCACTTAACCTATGTGGAAACTGTGTGTTTGTCAGTCTCAGAGGTCCCAGACTGAAGCGGTGACGTTTCTGGCCAGCCATGATGACAACAGGGCGCTCTACGCCATACCAGGTCAGTGGGACTCTTTGGAAAAACAAGATCTTTGGGGCGGCGGTACCCTAGAGTTAAGAGAACCGGGCTTGTAGCCTGAAGATTGCTGGTTTGAATCCCAAGACCGGTTGGGAATATGTGGGTGGTCATACAAAGAGAACCAGTAGATGATCTGCATTTTTATTAAATACTGTCATGTTTCATAGCTAGTAAGTTCCAATGTTCCCTGCCTCCTTATTTCTACCTGTCGATCTGTCTCCAGGTTTAGACTATGTGAGTCACGAAGACATCTTGCCCTACAACTCTACCGACCAGGTTCCCATCAAACATGATCTGTTTAAGCGCTTCTTCCAGTTCGATGCATCTAATGGTAAGTCAAAGAAGGATATTTATTAATGATCTATTTGTCTCCTGGCATTTGACTATTATAAATCCAAATTTGATATGGTCAACTGGTGCCACAATACCAGTAATGACTATTAGTATGATTTCTGTCCTTGTCCATGTCCGGTAGCGCCCCCCTTCGTCCCCAAGGACACACTGCGGATGTGGCAGGAGAAAAACCACCTCTGGCTGGAGCTATCGGACGTCCACAGAGAAACCACCGAGAAAATCCGAGTCACCGTTATCCCTTTCTATATGGGCATGAGGGTACGCTTGTCTGGCTGATAGCCACTCAAAATAAGCTTTGTCTGCAGTAAACTTTTCATATTGTATTTCTAGACACTTCAAAAGCAAATGGGATGCTAATGTGTGTTCGTTCTCTCTTTTCCAATAACAGGAAGTCCAGGATTCTCATGTTTACTGGGTAAGAGGATATTATTTTTTTTAGTAATTACCATTCTTGTGATTTTTATAGTGAAAACCTGTAGTTTTATGGCGGTTTTATGGTGAATAATGTTGAGGAGTACCCATAACATGGTAGTGGAATAACATTTTCATATTCTATGCATGAAGAGTTCTGCTCCAAAATTGTCTATAGATCTATTTTGTGTGAACAAGTTATTATTTTAAGTTTGTCATTCAGTCTCAATGTAGAGAATCCACTCTGTAGAAGCATTCATTTTTTTGTCAAGAATTTAAGTTACTCATTCTTGAATGACAACCTTCATGACTCCTGTGCGCTGTTCTTTTCCCAGTGGCGCTACAGTATCCGTCTGGAGAACATGGGGGATGAAGTGGTTCAGCTCAGAGAAAGACACTGGAGGATCTTCAGCCTTTCTGGCACCTTAGAAACCGTCAGGGGCAGAGGAGTGGTGGGACAGGTCAGTCATTTACCATCACTTCTTTTGAATTATTCAAGAGTCTGTGTGCATGTATGCTCTTCCATTAGAAGATTCCATAGATTGTTTGTTTAAGTTGGTATTGATGTTCAAAAACCCTTATTGTTCCAACCCTAGGCCAGTTTGTGACTTATAAATGTCACTGTCAAATCAAGGTATTTCATGTAAAATGGCAGGAATTTCCACAAGGACTTTTATTTTGAAAATTTAATAGACAGTTTTGCACTGCTTTGTCACGCCAACGACCCTAGTATTACATGAACACTTAGTGGAAGCTGACATGAGGATCGACCCAGTATTCGTGCAGCTGTTGTAAAGCATTTGTTCAGATGTAATGTAAGCAGGTGAATGTGTTATAAACCAGAGTTCATGTAAGGTTTTACCCAGAGATCTGTGTGTGTGTGTGTGTGTGTGTGTGTGTGTGTTTACAGGAGCCGGTGCTGTCCAAGGAGCAGCCAGCATTCCAGTATAGCAGCCACGTTTCCCTGCAAGCTCCCAGTGGACACATGTGGTGAGCCCTGCCAGTCATCACAGACACACTCTAGGGCTGCAACTAATGATTATTTTGATAACCAGTTATTCTGCTGATTAATTGATTATTCTGCCAATTATTACAATGTTTATTCTATCTATCTCTTTGATTATTCTGACTATTAATCAGTTATTCTGACGATTTATTGGCTTAATTATTTAAACCTGCAATAAGTGATATCAGACCTTATAACCAACCCTGAACCTAATATGTGCTATGTGGAGATTTCATTGAGACATAATGATATAAACCAATATCCACACAGCAGCCAGCTGTGTTGCTGCTTTCACCTCTTTTCTAAACCTTGTTGTCAAATTCGGTTTGTGTTTTTTTTCACCATCAGGGGGACATTTACCTTCCAGCGGGCCGGTGGTGCCATGTTTGAGGTGGCCATCCCCTCCTTCTCGTTGGACAGCCACGGCCACAGAGACAGCCCATACTCCTTCCTATTCTGAGAGAGACACTGCCTGGGAAAGCCAGTACTGGACTGGCTACAGTAAGGGAAAGGACGCCCTCTCAGCTCCTTAATGTGTTTTATACCTGAGGAAAAATTCTTCTCTCTCTCCTTGTGGACTTACTCTTGGGCGTCTAAGGCAAACATACAGTAGTATAAGCAGTCAGTGGGTTTTATAAATATATACTGCTTTGTATATATTTGTACATATATAAATATATGTATAAATACTGGTGCTTGGCATCTGACTTTTAAACTTAAAAGGACATACTGGTAGATTGTCCAAAAAACTTTGCACACAATTTAAGCTAGTTGCAGATATTGTTCAAGTTTACATTTGTAGCCATATTGCCGTTTGGAAGTTTACAACATGGTGACTATAGTGTTTTTAACTGCCGTTTTGGACAAGGTGCAAAGAGTGATAATACTCTGTTTCGTCAAAAGAAGACATTCTGTAACTACCTCAAACTGTGACTTAAAAAATAAAAAAAAACGTTTTACTATTTGATAAAGCATGAATATGCTCACATTCACAATAGTGTATGTCTCTATAACAAACATGCCAATACAATGTTACCTCTCACTTTACTACAAAAAAATATATTTATGGAAATTACTACCATTTGCCGAAGTCTCCAAAACTCACGATGGAAATCTAGACACGCCCCCTGAAATTTATAGGGGGAACCCAAGAGGAATGAGCCCTATTACCCCTATGTATAATCACCACATTTTAGATGCATGACAGGCCCTTTTTAAATTGCTGGCAGTTCTTCAAAACCCTTTGAATACATTGTCTGTACTCTTGTCCAACTGCTCATGATGTTCATTCTTTCAAAAATTGTTCGCAAAATTTAAGAACCCAAACTGTGAAGCTAACTCAACTCAAGCTTGTCTACGTACATCGTGCTAGCAGTGCCAACACATTCCAACTGCACAGCTGGTTGGCAGGCAGCGCTGGCACTAGCAGTCATTAGCACAAACTGTACTGCTAGTATAATATGGAAGCATATTCACTTTTCACATTTGGATAACCATTTGCACTTGGCTACCTTTATAGTGTAGTATGTTTTTGACAATGACATTTCAAATGCCTTATTAGAGAGTGCAAAAGTATGGTAAATGACTTTTTTCAATTATCATTTTGACACCATTATTGCATAATCACATGAAATATACTGTATCTATGCAGTTCGGGAAATACATTTTCCAGTTAGCATTTTTGTTTGAATAAAGCTAATCATAAAATGTGTAAATCTCTGTTTAAATTAAATGTCAATACTAGTATACGAAATGGCAAATGCAAAAGACATTATTGAATTTTCATTATTCAACTTTCAATTTTCATTTTGAACCAAAATTTGCACATACATTCAAATGTAGCATTACATTGCCATTTTACATATTACATTTCAATTGTGCCTGCGATATGCTTCCATAGTGTAAGAGTTGGGATCTCAAAATGAAAATAAATGTTTCAACATACCATTAATAAAACTGTACTCAATCCATGTTCATTGTGTGTTTCACTCTTAGTGGTCCACAGTAATCCATGTAGTCCCAGTTGGTTAGCATATAGCTAGCAGGATTGCTAGTCGGCCGTAGCTACTGTCCTGGCTTGCGAGATGACTCCAAAGAAAATGTCAGATTCAGAGAGCATTGCTACTGATAGCAGCAGAGACGGTTCCATTGTGTTTGATGCGGCTTTGTTCAGTGAGGTTGTGGAGGTAGATGAGGCCGAGGATGAGGACATGCAGCTAGTTGTTGCGGCAATACAGCTGTTCAGGTTCGAGCCCGATCTGCCGGAGCCAGCAGTTGGTGTGCGCATGCCTTATATTTATACCCAGACTTAACTAACGCCATCTGCTGGCGATCTGACATGTGGAACTGGAATATCTTGACAACTGCATAGCGTTGGCGGAGGTGTGCGCTTTACTGAGTGCCATCAACAGTAGTTGATTTCACAAGTTCATAATTGTTCAGCAGCCGTTAAGCCAGAAAAAATTGTTTTGAATATGCACCCATATGTATTGGCATCTTGTGTGATGCACAGTCACAACCATAAAAGAATCTGACAGATGTATTTTACATATAGAATAAGAAATGGATGATGTAGAAATTAAAATTTGTTATTGTATAAACTAACGTCTACAGTAAACAGGGTGTCCCCTTTTGGGCCAGCAATTGAAATTTGTCAATTGAAATTTCCATAATGTTGAAGGAAAAAGTCTGAAAGTTCCTGAAAAACATAATTGGAGGACATGATGTATGATGTTGCATTAGATATGTACAAGGTGCATAATGATGGTAGCTCAAAGTAAGTTGGAGATGCTTGTTCAAAGTGGTCATATAATGGCTAATGTGCACCCTTTAGGGCCAATCAAAGTACTCTTGTTAATGCTGAATCTTATGCTGCATTCATATCCTATGGGAATAACCACTGCCACAACTTGACAGCAACAACTTGGAAGTGTCAGAGGTTCAAACTTGTTTGAAGCTGTAAAACCCCATGATTGTACTTTTCTGTTGATTTTGGTGGCTCCTAATCAGCTTTTTCACACTTGATACACATGCGCTTAGTGATGACACAATTGAGTTCATGTTTTTCAGATACATTGCAAACATTGCAATGTCAACCACAAAGCAAAACTCAAGCATGTAGTTGTGGCTTGCCATGGCATTTACCATGTTGGTAAAGTGGGAAGCTCATATTTATCTTTGCCATATGACTTGAATGCAGCATGATTACAAATGAGTGAATTTAGTTAAATTCAATCAAATAGCTGGTAGAAATTAGATCAAATTTAAATATATTTTAATTATATTGACAATTAAATGTATGCCATCTGGATGACTCACTTTCTGATTACCAACTGAATCACTTGCTAGATCTTGTCAGTGTGGTCTAACTAATGACTGTTCCAAAGAGCTTTAAAGAAAAGAGTTGTGACTAGCTATCATTAGCTGTAAGTCAAAAATCACGTTGTGTATGTAGTCGCTCAAAGAATGATGGGTGAGTAACAGGGAAGGAGTGCACAGTCTGGTCACAGTTTTTGTGTTTTGTTTTTTAAATGGATGCATTCCAAATGGCCATTTGGTTAAGAAACAAATCTTAATTTTTAACTATCTCTGAGGTTCCCCTTAGTGAAATTCAATGCTGCATTCATGGCCCACATGAAAGACAGACAGAGTTACCTACCTGAAAATAACACTCACGTCAACTTCCAGGTGTCAAATACAATACTGTTCACCTCAGCTGTCAAATCCCGAACAAGTCTGAACCTACAGTATGATCATTACCAAGTCACTTCCAAATTGTTCTGACTTATTCCCATAGGACTTAAATGCGGCTTCCAAGTAGTATAACGGTGGATGGCAGCAATGCGCCTGCAAACGTCTACTCTGCCGTAAATTCAAAAGAAGAAGAACAAATGGAAAGTTCATATCTACAATTATTTTGTGGGACGTGAATGCAGCATGCTTCCCATTGACCAGGCATCACTTCCGGTAGATGAGGTCAACTTTTCCCCCCCAGATCCGCCATTTCAGCCCCTGAGTTTCTTGTTGCAAATTACTTTTGGATTTTTTTGTAAATTTTCTACGTTTTAGCATTTGAGTGTTATGTTTTGTGGCGCAACATTTATTTAGTCAACTAAAGGTCCGTACCTTAATTCGTGGAAGTTGGCCGAAGTCGTAGTATTATAACGTTTTTGCAGGGGTAGCGTTAGTGAACCAAAGTTTTTGTATGAGTTGCGGATAGGGAGAGGCGAAGGGGAAAGGCCTCAAGCCTCGGACTGGATATTGCAGCTATGGCCGGTAATTTCGATGCCGAAGACCGTGCTAGCTGGTACTGGGGAAGGTTAAGCCGCCAGGAAGCAGTTTCCCTCTTGCAGGGACAGAGACATGGCGTGTTCCTGGTTAGGGACTCGATAACCAGCCCCGGCGACTACGTGCTGTCCGTTTCAGAAAACTCCAAAGTGTCACATTATATAATCAACAGCATCAGTAACAACCGGCAATCTGGATCAGGTAACGTTGAATTATTTGCCAACTAGCTACATAGCCGAGCTTGCTACACATGTACACACAATACTAACGTCATATAAGTATTTTAATTGCAGTTTTGGCTTGCTAGATACTAATCCCATTCCGTTCGGTCTCTCTTGCATGGATAGAACGTCAAACGTGTGTCCATGGTTATCGGCAAACGTACACAGACCCCACAAGATATGACTCAAGACAGTAACTGAATCATTAGGAGCCACTTTTAAATTCGGCGTACATACAATCCCAACAAGCAGCACTTAATCCTATAAAATTCCAATTTTTAGAATTGGTTGCCACTGCTCGCTACCGCCCACCACTGTGTATTTTGGTTGAAGTGGATTGTGGGAATAACAGGCAAGCCAGTGGAAAAAGTTGACATTTTATTGAAATAAAATGCAGCTTACAGTACCTGGTGTATGCCGAATGTATCAATGCAGCCCAACGATTCAGAAAAGGTATTAAGTCATGCCCTAGGAGATGTGTATGTTTACCGATAAGCAAGGCAGCATTAAGTAGAGTGATTTTGAATGGAGTTTGTAACTCAGTAGCTAAGGAGATCACTTGGACCAATCAAGCGGACCTCATTTGTTTGACCGCAGTACTCTTAAGTCAGTTATCTGTGTTTTCAAACTCGTCGGATGAAGGTTTGGCGGTGTTTTCTCCTTCTTTAGGCAGGGCCTGGTAGCTCAGACAGCAGCAGGGAGGTGGGTTGGGCTGCTGCTGGGAATGAATGGAACTGGGCAGGCTGGGCTGTCACAACTGGAGGATGACTGGTCAGATTGGTGTTTGTGGAATGTGTGTGTGATCCTGCCCTGTTGCACATACATAGGCCCGCTTACAGGTCTGCTGCTGTGCTTGTACCTCTTTATGGCTATTGCACAACTCGTGTCCTTTCTTAGGCTGCCTTACTGTTGGCTTTCCATCAGTATTTCCCCAGTAGAAATGGTGGGTCATCACAGCAACTAAATTATCACCGCTGCTAGAGAAAATCTGAAAAATTAATAAAATATTAAAGCAGTCATATATTCTCTCAAAACACAATTAGATGATGGATGTTTAGGATCAATGCCTTATATAATTAAAAACAAAATAAGATCAGTTTAAGTGCTACATTTTGAACTGGAATCAAATCTAGAACCAAAATGGTGATTGCGTCCAACCAGCAATCTCGGTAGAAATAGAATAATTGGTCATGCAGTATACTGTTTGAAAGTGCGAAAACTCTATACATGATTTTATGATCCCAATGTCATAGCAGCAACGATCCCTTCTTTTGTAACAGGAGTGCACACAAAACAGACGCACTCAAAATGCTGACTCCTTACCTTCTATGTCTCATAGAAATCCACAGACAACACAAATCATGGTCAGTATGCTAATCACGGCAAGGGTCCATTGAACAAAATCGGTTATAGTTTTTAATCCCAAAAATGTGCCAACTCTGAAAAACATCAATAGAATATCCATTGTTTACTTTGCGATTCTTCTGAGCAGATATCATTGATGTCTGTTTCTCCATTGGATACGCATTGTGAATAGTGTGTACATATGAAAGCTTAGTGTCTTCATGTTCTATAGACTCTCTGGAACAGGATGAGTCTACCTCCACGATTCTCCATTCATTACTGGCCAGTAGGTCACTGGTCAGTAGCTATATCTACCCAACGCTGCTGATGCTGATGATGGCTCTACATGATCAACCTAACTTCTCCCCAGTACAGCCAGCCAGTGGCAATTTATTATAGTGATGATTGACAAGGTTTTAGCCAATGAAATTACGATTCCAACAGTGTAAAGGTTGTTAGCCTTTCAAGAATGGCCATGTTATGGCCTATGTTCAGATTATCTTTTGTGGTCTGAGACCATACGACCCAGCGCCATGATGCAATGACTATCTGTGTTACACATGTTTAACCTGCCCTGCACATATAACAAGTTAGTGTAGTACCCTCTTTTGTGGTTAAACATCTATATTATCGGTTTTGGCAGATATTTTGATAGATACGGACTGGTTTTGAAATTGAGCCTAGTCTTCATGCAACCAAAATCAGAATTACCCCATCGACCACTGCTATAAAAAATATAGAAAGGGTAACACTGTCTACTTTGAGAGAGTATAAATAGTTCTTATGGAGATTTTTTTTATCAATGACATTGAAGTTTGACAGTTAATGTCCTATTTTAGGGAATTTGAATACAATAACAGTGCATGCAATATGCTGGTCCTGTGCATGTTATGGAAATGGCAAGATGCTAGTTTGATTGACACTGGACTAATACTAATCATCTAGGCTACCTCTTTGCTCTGAACAGAAACAGTAAGCTTGCCAGTTAGGCCTAGCTCATAAACTGCCCATTCGCTAAGTTCAAAGCAAAGTTGAATTCTGCTGATGATCATTGTTCAAGAAAGTATGTTGAATCTCAGAGCCAGTTCTCCAGATCAGTTTTATATGATGCTTCTACTAAGTACTGTAATATTGTGGAGCTCAAACCTAACCGGGTGTTCACACTGCAAGCAACTTGGTTAATGGATTGCTCTACTTGGACTGATTGTGGGTGGTGTGAGAGGCTCTGAGTGTATCTGTGTAGTGCTCTGCAGCTACAAAGTTCTGAATAGGCAAATCATGTATTTTTCACTGCTTTGGTATTGCATTTCAATACTTAACTGAGGAGTCTTGTAGTAAGGCATCAGTCAGACTTCTCTCCACTCAGTGCAGGAGAAAGGAGCGTTGCTCTGACAGTCTCCCATTCTTAAAACAAAAGTGAAAACTAAAACTCTACATGTTTGTAAACAAATTATAATTTAAAACTTGCTCACCCAATTATACAATGGATTTTTTTTGTTTTTGTGTGTTGCCACATGGGGATAACGTTAGGCAGGTTAACCATCCAGGCCACAGAGAAATAGAAGTTTAGATGCTACTGCTTTGTGTAAAGATTTGATTGGGCCACGTTCAGAGTATAGTGGCCAATAGAGACAGAATTTAAGAAGAGCACACCAAAGACACACCAAACACCAAAGACTATATAACCAAGGCACTCCAATGTTATTGTATGAAAAAAAGAAGGGCCACCTGCCACTGACTTATCCACCAAAGACAAATTTTACTAGCTTTTGGCACTTGGTCGGTGGTAATTCCGGACCTTGCTTTTGGCAGTTTTTTTTCCTTTAACAAACTTACTTACTGACCTTTCCCTCACCAGGTTTGGGTCCCCCTCGGTTTCGCATCGGGGATCAGGAGTTTGAGGCACTGCCGGCCCTGTTGGAGTTTTATAAGATACACTACTTGGACACCACCACGCTCATAGAGCCCATTAGCAAGGCCAAGCACACAGGCTTCATCAGCACCTCCACCGCCGGCGTCCCCCAGCAGTCCGAGGAGGCCGAGTTTGTCCGAGCGCTGTTCGACTTCCTCGGCAATGACGAGGAAGACCTCCCCTTCCGCAAGGGCGACATCCTGCGGGTGCTGGAGAAGCCCGAAGAGCAGTGGTGGAACGCGGCTAACCAGGAGGGCCGAGCCGGCATGATCCCTGTACCCTACGTAGAGAAATACCGGCCCGCCTCGCCCACCTCGGCTGGCCTGGGGCCCCCCGCTGTGGGGGCCGGGCAGGGGGGACACATTGGAGGGGTAGCGGGCAGTACAGACGGAACAGGCGCCCCGCTGGCTAACCCACTAGGCGACCCGGGCCAGTACGCTCAGCCTGTGGTCAACACCCAGCTTCCCAACCTCCAGAACGGGCCAGTCTACGCCCGGGCCATTCAGAAGAGGGTGCCCAACGCCTATGACAAGACGGCGCTCGCTCTGGAGGTAGCTATTCCACCAGCCATTCATTTTCTCCAAGGCCCTACTGCCCTTTCATTTGATTTTACCTCTTTTGCCCCTCTCTTCTTTTTGTCGGGCTGCCCTATATCTTCTCTCAGCTGAGGGGGGAGTAGATTGTCCTGGTTTTTAATGGCTTACTCATGCATGTGAGCATACACACAAATATCTTTACAAATGCAAGCTGACAGCGTACATGCAGACACACTCATGGTAGAGATGGCTGCATAGAGAAAGGCAGGCACACAGCTTTCACAATGGCCTCTGTTTTTGTACACAGTGGGCCTTAGATTAATGTGAATGTTACATTCTACATTCATTACCACTAGCGCTGAGTGAACAGAGTGTTCGCTATCCCACTTATCAAAGAGGGATTAGATACTAATGAAACAAGCGCTCCCCCTTGTTGCCCTCATCTCTCTCACATAGCTGTGCCCCCCACCCCCCCACCCCCATGTGCAAGGAAGTAGAGCAATTACTCAGCAGCTGAACAGAGCCAGTAAACCAGGCACTTAGTAAGATTAGGAAGAGTTGGGCTTTGGGTGCCACACAGTGAAACGGCAGAGACAGAGCAAAGGTTACATCACTCATAGCTCATAGCTTTGGAGGACAATATATCACTGTCTACCACACCCCTAGGTGTGTGTGTGTGGGCTGCTTTGTAGGGCTCTGTACCTAGTGTGGAGAGAGTATGAAGCAGTACAGGGTTGAGTACCAGAGTGTACCAAGTAGGGTTTTACCAGTGTGAGATTTTGAAGGCTGATACAGTACCAGTATATTTTTGACTGAAGCTGCTGATATTTTGTGCCAATACCTTTACATTTCTATCCCAAGAAGTTACACATATTATTCTTGTCTGGGTGGAAAAAGCCTCTGAAATGGTATTTAGACCATGAGGCACTAAAAGTCCTCATATTCTGTTTACAGTCAATCCAGGTTAAGGGATGCTATTAGACAACCAGTGTAATATTGATCATTTTTGCAATAAATTTGTAATTAAACAAATTGCATCATAGCCATCATATCAGGGGTAGACGACACTTAATTGGACCATATCTTATTTTTTTAATAAAGACCAATATTGAACCCAGATATTGGTCTAATCCTAGTACCAAGCACATACTGGGCTGACCGTGTATGGTTTTGTTGTTATGTTTTATAAATGAAGATGGGTCAATCAATTCCATGTCACTTCCACTCCCAGCGTTTCCCCTGGGAAATTTTTCAGCAGTGGTGACAGGGACCCGGGGGTAGAGGGAGGGTCAGAAAAAATACGCTTTTTTCCGCCATGCAGCCTCGGTTACATGCAGGATAGAAGTGGCTGAAAACAATGGCACTGGTGTGATTGAAATCCCATAGGAGCGGCGGTAAAAATGTAGCAGAAACACTCTATGGGCTTGATGGAGTCATGGAGACATTTGGCACGAATTGATGTGTTCAACTTGGGAACTAATTCCTCTGCATGAACTGATTGTGGCTGTATTACAATATTATATATAGAGACAGTGCACTTTATTAGTTTTGAATGGGGAACATCCATATGGCGCTCCAACAATGTAAAATGTATCATCAGTGAAAGTGGCCAACAGTGTCCTTTGAAACAATTTTAACATTCCATGTTGTTAACAATTCAGCGGTTTTCATAAATATGTAATGCAAATGATTGTACGTATGTCAGAACTTTAGATACAGACGACTCCCCATTCAAAGAGATAGGAGTCTTGTCTTTAGGGCTTTTGGGGGAGCTCCGGTAGAAACCACGCCGTAAGGGATTTCTGGAGTGTGCGTGTGTATGCGTGTTCTTTCATACACACATTTCTGTCATTTTCACACAGGTGGGAGACATGGTGAAGGTGACCAAGATCAACGTGAACGGCCAGTGGGAGGGCGAGTGCAAGGGCAAGCGGGGCCACTTCCCCTTCACCCACGTCCGACTGTTGGAACAACACCATCCCGACGACGAGAGCTGAGAAACACGCGCACTCCCGTCAGTCTCGACAATGCCCGGCACATCCCTTCTCCTTTGGTCATTCGTCACACAAGCACACAGTACGGACCTACGAGTCGAATCGGTCGGTCGCCCCTGACCCCACCGATGCCAGATGGGTTGGGCGGTCTATATCTTAACGCCATTTTGATGGAAGTCCTCACAGACGGCTACACATGTTCTCATACCCAGTCATACTCATAAGAGTTTACACTAGGGTTAGGCTGATATATCGAATTGCCTGTATTGGCCTTTTTTTTTAAAAAACTTGGGCCAGTCAGTATCGTCCACTGCCGATATGAGGTTCCTCCCTGACCACAGCTACACAAAGTTTGTAAAACCTGCAATGAGATTTTGTTTTCGTTGCATATTTTATTTATTAATTTAATCAGTTTTTTAGTAAATTAATTCTTCATTTAAAGGCAGTAATGTATCCCAGAGTTTCACCCACCATTGAACACAGCCCTACAAAGTGAAACAGCAATAACTGCGTGTGTAGTGAAGCACACAACCAACAGTTTTGTCGGTACAGAAGTGGATAATATATCATTTAGTAGCATTTATTGGTCGAATTTTTGTTGACGTTAAATCTTAAGCAGTAGTCACGACTCTTTGACCTTAAAGACACAAACAGTAGGTATTGCTTTTTGCTTTTGTAGGGCAGAATGGGTAGGGTGGCTCACCCTGCCTTAAAGAGCTGCTAACCTTGAAAGAATTTAACTAGTCTGGGTTTTAATGTTTTAGTGTCTCATGATGGTCTAAATGCTGTTTCAGAGGCTTTTCCACCCTGACAAGAACAAAAACTGTGGGTGAAACACTGAATACTTTTAATTCCTTGGTATGAAAATGGTCAAATTTGAAGATTTTCATTATCGGCAGAAGATATCAGCTTCAGTCCAAAAACAAAACCTCACAAAAAAAAAAAACCCATATCGGTCAAACCCTAGTTCACACCTCCAGCCCAGTATTGAAGTCCGTGTCACACATACACAGCAGAGTCCACCTACCCCTCCTCTTCCTGTGGTATCCATGAACCCCCCCCACCCACCCAACCCTCCCCATTTCAATCAAACGCACACAGGAGATGAAACACTTGGCTTCTCTCACAGAATCATGAGTCACTGTTTTTTTTTGTAGTGCTAGACTGTGAATCTTGGAGTGAGATGAGAAAAGACATTTCCTGATGACTCCCTCTTGTGGAGAAGGACGGTCCTCCCCGCAAAGAAGACTTCACCAATCCCAACCCACTACATCCCACACACTACAAACCAAGTCCTCTTTTTTTTGTACTAAAAATGGAAAATATTATGATAGAATTGACTATATATATGCACCATTACATGCTAAATACTGTAAATGTTTTTTTCTTTCCTTTTTATATTTGATTTTCTTTCACCATTTGTGTGTTACCAGAGACTGTACACTATTTTGTGTTCCTCTTTAAAACACTATTCACCGCCAACACGGATCAGTGAAACTCGCTATGCAGTAGTGTCAAAGAAGACGATGAAGACCCTTTCAAGAAGGAAGAAAGAATTCCTCGAGGCTGCTTTAGAAGGAGATGTGATTGTCTCCTGTCTTTTGGAGAGACTTTAAAGGAAAAATCCACCCTAAAACACTAATGCTGTTAATAATCACCAATGTACCTTGCGTTCCTGGATCCATTTTGTTATTCGGTGGTGTATTTTTCTGTTGTTTTGGATAAGTGGCCAAACCTAGATGACATGACGTCATGATGACATCTCTCCAATGCAGCTACAATGGAGTTTAGTAGCAGAAAATGTTTCAGCGATCTAAAACATCAACGGTAAACGCCAGGTTTTGGCATCAGTCTCTCAGAATCCAAGGGTAACGTCGTCTTTCTAAAGCCGCCATTTTGCACGTTGACGTTTAACAATCGTACAGAAGAAGAATCGTAGAAGAGGCAGAGACACCGATTCCTTCACCAATAATAGCCTCAGTAGACCTCAATGCCAACACTTCATCACAAATTAGCTCCTGAAATCTGCTGAACAGCTAGATGATATCTAACACTAAGAGTATCCGAAGGTGGGTTTTCCTCTAACATTAAGCAGACAATGAGTTTGTGGGGGACAAAAGCAGCCTCCGTCTCTTCCCGTCCCGTTCACAGCTATTCCTCTCATCTATCTGTTCCGTCGTCTGATCCGTTTCCTCCGGTTCGCCGTGCCAAAGACGCTAGGCACATTCCAGATGGATGGCATTTAGCAGCTAGTTATCATCCCACAATACACAACAAGGTTTTATACATGAAAGCCAACCCGGTGAGATGGTTTTTCAATATTATATCCGACTGCTCTCGTCAGTGAATGGTCGGCCTTGGCTCACCACCTAATTGCACTGTAGTTGAGGAGTTCCAGCCAATTTTAGTTTGGTAGAAGCCCTGCTGTTGCTCCAAAGGCAGGGTTCCCACTGAGAAGTGTGTTCTAGACGGGGAACGTCAGGGAATTTGATCAATTCTCTGCGGAAGTCAGGGAATGTTACAAATGGTTCACTTTACAGGAATATAATAGATTGGATTTTACAACTAGTTTCAAACTTCTGTTGCATCACATGGTGGTTTTCAGCCAAGATATAGTGGAAACCAGACTGTTCACCCTGTTTGAAGTCAGAAGTGGTTCAAAGTCACATAAAAGTCATGGAATTTTTCATCAAGGCTACGGTGGGAACCCTGCCAGGGAACAATGCTGCATCTGAAAAGCAGAATTGGCCCCCCAAAATGGCTTTATCCTGTGGTTCTGTGGCTCACTAGTTTTCATGCCATACAGTAATTCCTTGGCTTTGTTTACAAACTGGTTAATTATAGGGTCCACATTATCTCTGGTTACTTCCCTCATGTTAGTACAGACTGTTTTCATGTTGTATAGGAGAAGCCGTCAGAACCACTTGTCAACTGAATGCAGTGACTTGGAAGTGTTCGGCTTTCAAACTCATTCGACTTTGACAATTGACTACAGGTATTTCCTAGTTGGTAACATTAGAGAAGTCAGGGTCCATCACCAAACCTGGAGTTCCCAAGTAGCATCTACAACCCGAAAGCTGAGGGGAACGGTATTTTTCAAGTCAGAAACTCCTATCCAACATCTTTCCCACGAGACAAGAGTGCAGCATTATATTACCCACACAGATACTGACAGCCCTAACCCAGGATGTTTCTGTATGCTGACAATGTTACCATCTAGAAACACAGTGACAGTGAGTGACAAGATCGCACATAGAAAATAGAAATGTTTTTATATGTCAATCAACAGAGAGGATCTGCTGATTTTCGTCCTCTCTACCTCATGTCTGATATTGTAAGAGATGACGACTTTTGAATAGGAAATTCACTGGCCTGAAGCTCCAGGCTCGGTCCATCAGTATTTTATAAAGAATGTTTTTTTTTTGTTTTTTTTAAAGAACAATTTACACATACACAATGTATCCTGTTGTGGTATTTTATGCTTACTTTTTGCCTTTGGAATCACAATTTCAACAAAGTCCTGATGTCCTGAAATCTAGTCTTTGGGTTTACAATGCTTTGTAACTGTATGAACTCGTCGATTTCCCCTTAATTCCTTTCATCATTGAGATTCAGATGTAAGCAAAATAACTTTTTGTATCCTACGTTAATGCCATTTCTTTATCTACTGATTTTTTTAACAAATAATTTAAGCTACACCATGAAGTGATACTGAAACCTGAGGTGCCATTTTGTTACCTTTATACCAGTAAAAGAAAATGGAATAGCTTAAATCCCTTGTATTCCACATTTCTCTGTTGGTTAAGGTTGAAAATTTAGAATTTTTTGTTGAAAATGTGGCACTTCATGTGCTGATAAAACCCACCTATATGTAACTGCATTATACACTACTGGCGCCGGGTGCTTGTAAAGAGCTAACATGGGTATATAGTTTAAACGGTTAACACTAAACGACTGTTAATGGTAATAGTCCAAGGCATTTGTCGTGTTAGTTACTTGAAGTCAAGGCTCAGCAATTTACAACACTTGTATTTACTGCTGCAAACTTACTAATGCTCAGTAAATAGTATGCATTGAAAAATCTGAGATCTGGTGTGAATTGTACCCCAAAACAGGCAGGGTCATGTGACCATACTGATGTCTCTGTTTTTGTGTAAGACTAATACTGTCACGAAATTTGAAATCATACAATCTTTGAAATGACAGAAAAGCTTGCACAAATAAGTCAAAAATCCAAACTGAACATGCGACATGGGAAACTGCCAGTTTGCACAACTTGAAATCAGTTGGATATGAAAGGACAACATTACCATGGTGGTTAGTGGTGGTGTGCTGCTGTCACATTTCCCTTTTACTTTCCTTTGATTCTCTTGTCTTTGAATGGAAAGAAGTGGCTGTTGTGCTTCCCAGACTCGTTTGTGTCCACTGTTCAAAGCATTTATGTAGTGTTACCGGTTTGTTTTCTGTATTTTTTTTTTAAATCCATTTCTTTTGCTAGAATGCCTTCATGCAATATCACAACATCAGAGCGCTACTCTGATGTATTGCATTCAGATACCTGGAACCGAAACTCCCTCTCATGGTTGCCTTTTGAGAGGAAGGATTATCCTGATTTCACAGTCATGACACTATTTTAACTTAACTGTGCCATCGCAGTTAGTTTATGAAGACCAATGATTGCTTGTGACTTATATATTTTAAAAAAAGAAGAGTGTCTTTTTAAGAGAATACCACTGATGATCCTACAATATATGCACCTTATCTCCTCTACGGATCATAAAAACGCATCACCATGCCAAATCATGTTTCATTGCTCTGTTTTGTTTTTCACAGTGATCATATTTTTTGTTTTCGCGCCATTTCATCCCAATTTTGAAGAGGACCGGAACCAGCGAAAATAGGAAACTTTTTTTTTTTGATTGTACAATGTGTCATTGTGTTATAAAAGTATATTATTTGAAGTTAAAATTTACCTTTTTTATTTTCTGTAGCATGTAATGTGTCAATATACCTAGTCAATAAAAAAACTAGCAAATTGTCAGTTTGGCCTTTTCATTCCTATATCAATATGGTGATATTCCATGTAATTTCATTCAGGGATGTTGATGCTGAATTAGACTTTACTTAATACCTAATCCAACTTTTCACATCCCCCCCAATTGATGAGATTTTGTCCAGTGGACCTTAATTCTAGATTTTAATAGACAATGTTCACTGCATGACACTTATTCAACTTATTTAATCAGAATTGCCACTCCCAAAATAAAATATAAAATTACAGAAGAGGAAAGGTCTTCAAAAAGGCAGAAAGAAAAGGAATTTGGTTAATTTACATTTTAAATGAGAAATTTGGTTATAGCATTTGGGGATTTTTTTTTATTTTTTTTTAAATTTAAACAACATATTCAAATCCAACATCATGGCACATAACAGTTTCCGTGCATCAACAATAGACTACACATAAATCTATCCACAAATGAGCTCATTCTAACACAACAAATTATGGAAAAAAATGCATATTAAAATAAGGGAAATTAAAAAACGGGTCATAGATCATTTTGAATTAATAGTGCATTAAGATTTCGATAACTCTACAAATTTCAAGGCTTTCCCACATAAATGTCTCATTTTTAAAATGTCAACAGGTAAAGTTTTGATAAATTTACAATTGTGGGTGTTTCTCAAGTAAACAAATTATTCTACATTCTATTTTTTTTTTCCCCCAGTAAAAATGTGTGAACTGTCTGGTAAAACAAAGCAAAAACAAAAAAGTGAAGAGGTGGTGTATGTACGTAGCCCCGAAACATGAAAGGTTATCTTTAAAAAAAACCTTTAGCCAAACTCTATTCAAAAATATGGGAATTTAATGTTGCCTAGCTTATCGGCAAAAGTGCTCATCCCATAAAAATATGACTCAGACCTTTAATGAATCCGTAGTTTAATCATTAGGAGACATATTTCAATTCGGCACCAATGTAATCCACAAAACAGCGAAATTAAACTTCTAGAATTGGTTCCCCAGTTACTCCAACAATCTTCTTCCGCCAAATATTGACCATGGTGGGCAGTAGCGAGCAGTGTGAACCAATTGTAAAAGTTTAAATCTTATTGAAATAAATGTTTCTTGGTGGACGATATTTATGCCGAATTTGAGAGTGGTTTATATGGATTACAAATAGGTCTTGAATCCTATTTGTGAGGCATGTGTTTTTTCCAAAAAGCAAGACCACGTTAAATTTCCCGATATTTGAATGGAGTTTGGCGAACGTGCTCGACATGAGGAGAACGGCACGTATCGGGGCTAGGATGTAGGGGAAAGACTGCAACTGTTTCCCGGATGGAGTCCCGACGCCATCTTTACTCCAGTGCTACCGGTGGCTCTTCGGTTACAGCGGAGGGACGCTGCTGTTGCTGCTCCACCACCAGGAATCGCCGACTGGGACCGACTAGCCCACGCTAAATCCTCTCTTTCCGCCAGGACACTACCAACAGCCCCGATAACCGAGCACCATGGCAGATAGAGAGCACTTAGTATACCAAGCAAAACTCGCCGAACAAGCGGAGAGATATGACGGTAAGACTCTGGATAGATAACGGTCATTGCAGAATGCCTGTCCCCTGTTCCCCTCCTTACTGTCCCTACGCAGGGGGCTTGGAGGAGCAGGTAAGGCAGTTCAGATGTATTTGTTTCGTGAGAGGAGACAAAATGGCGGAGGTTTCTCCAGCCGATTGAATTATCAAACGTTTAAATGGCTAAATGATGGTTTCTGACTTAAAGGGGAGGAGCTGTTTGCTTGTTGAAAAGCGTGCAGTTCTCGGTGCTCTGGTCACTGGCTAGGCGGTGAGCTAGTCGCCAGCCAACGTTAGCTCGCTAGCTAGCTGAATATAAATGGCTGACTACTAGGTAGGTAGTCCATCGTTAGCCTCGATATGTGCCGTTCTCCTGTATGAAGAGAACGTCACGCCAAACCCCATTCAAAATCCCGGTAATTTAATGTTGTCTTGCTAACTGGCAAACGCACACGTCATTAAACGTGACTTACGCCTCTTCGGGACCTAAAGTATCCACTAGTAAACCAGTGATACATCCGATCCAACAAGCAGCATTTTATTTCACAAAATTGCCACTACTAGAACTGATTCACTCCGCTCGCTACCGCCCCACTGTGTATTTTGGTGGAAGATGTTTGCAGGAATGGGAAGCGAACCAATTGTAAGAGTTGACATTTTACTGAAATAAGTGCTGCATGTTGTGTTGGGTGTGTGCCGAATTCAAGAGGGTCTACTAATGATTCGTAAAAGGCCATGAATTAATTTATACCAGGTGTGTACGTTTGCCGAGCAGCAAAGCTACATTAAACTGACAGCTATTTTTGAAAGGAGTTTGGCGTGCTGAGGAGAGAACACGGAACGCACCGGTGTATCGCCATGCTACTGAGCTGAGCTTGCTGATTGATAGGTGTAGCACCAACGACCATGCAGCTATAGGCGGGGCATAGAGTAATGCTATTATATGATAGGCTGCTGAAGGGCAAAGTCGCCCAAAAGTTCAGCTGCAGCCAACTTTTCTATCTGTCTGACCTGGGGGGTCCAGTAGTAGTGAATAGATGCAGTTGGTTTGCCTGTGCAACAAATACAGATTCTGTACAATCCCATGGTGCATTCATATAGACTTTATCAGTTTATTTGAACATGATTTCAGCTCTCTTGCTTCCTAGTTGACCATCTGACTTGATCTCCTTTATGGGAAATACAGTAACATTACCAAACATAGCTCATAGCATATTACATACATGCTTAGAAGCCACATGCTGATAAAATGACCACATGCTGATAAAAAAAAAAAGTGGATAGAGTGATGTGTTCTTTGTTTCCATAACAATATCAGACAATCTGTTCAGCTGCTAATGACGTGCAGCGTTTTCATTGTAAAAACACACGCACATTGCTTAAACCAACAACAGCTACATGCATGCACGTTGCATGTACCGCTGGTTTGGGTTTCTGTGTACCTTGTTTGACTTTGGCAAAGAGAAGACTGCCTGTACTGACTTTGGTGATGGAGAGGAACCAATCAGCTGCCTAGGTATTGTTAAAGCCTCCTCTTGCTTGTGATTGGCAGTCTCTCACAAAACTGCTTCACGTCATGTTGTCTCTTCTAAACATGTTAACTTTTCTCAACCTCACGCGCTCCGCTATGCCTTAAAAATAAGTCACACACAGTGTGTTTTCCATAGTGGCTGCATTTGATATGCCTTGCAGCCCCTCTCCCCATTCACTTTAATGTAAAAAAGGCGCTGACAGTTTGAAAAAAGTAGTGTGGACACACCCCTTGTGTTTACCTCTCCAGCCCACACACTGAGTTTTAACAGCTCCACGTGTCTGACAGAATACAGGAACTGACTTTTCCCATTGTAGAAAGAGTAGGCTAAATCTTTTGTCACAACCATTACTGAATCATCCATTCAGATCTTTGTGTAGGAGATGGCTTTTCTGAACTAGCAAACTAGTAAAGTAGGTTTTTGTTGGTTATCAAAGTGCGGAACATCATCATTTAAGGCAGCATGATATTTACAGGACTTTCCCTGCATAGCAAAAGGTGGACAACTTTCTGATTTTTCTCCACCACCTTAGACAAATTGCGCAAGTGAAAGCAAATGGAAACCTTTCATTCTGTGCCTTTGTTTTGCTAAGAAGTTCCATTTTCTGTAGCGGTTTTTATCTCATGTTAAAGGGGAGTTGAGGGACAGGACAACATCAGAAGCTCCAAACACATTTCTTTGGAGGCATTTAGTTAGTGAGCTGCCTTTCACACTGCAGGGAGCCATGTTCCTGCCCACTAAACAGACCTTAACAAATTTCAGCGTGGTGTTTGAGAGTGTCTTGAAATCCAGTTGTCCCAAAACGGAATACGTCCTTTTCTGGTTGACTCCAGCTCCCGTTGCTTGTGCCACCAACAGCAGCAACGTCCCGAAACCTGGTGCCCAGAGGGGTTCTCTTCAAGCCCGATTTGTTCCACCCTCCGGCCAGATTGCGGTCAGCATCAAGATCGACTTACTAGATCGTCTTGCTTGTAAAGCTACGAAAACGTTAAAACTGTTTACAGAGGTCATCGAGTTCAGTCGAGTGCACGCCGGCCTGGAGGGGCAAGTGATCGAAGCAGCATAGTGCTCTTCCTGGCTTCTGACCGCCGTGTATCAGGTTTCGCCGGCATGCTATATGGAGCCCTACTGTTGGCTCCTACAGATACACCCCGTCTCTGAAGCTAAAAGCTATACGAATGGCACTCCTCCATTTGTGTGTTCAGCACGGGAGATATGACTCTTCTGCTGCTTGAGCCACGTTTTTGTTTTAACCAGTAAAGTATAAAGTGCTTTTAAAGATGATAGTGGTCATTTTTCTGCTGTATCATGAGCATTAGCCACACCCAGTGCCACTTACTAGTGTATCAGAAAGCATTTTCTGCTCGGCCCACAGGGTGTTGTGGCATTTTCACATTGCAGCACGTAGTAGTACGGTATGCTGTTTCATACTTATTTATTCACGTTGATCCAATAGAAAGAAATTGCGACACAAAATGTCTTATTGACAATTGCAGAGCCAATATATTTAGGTGTTTAAGTTATTTTCTTGTAAAGCCTCCCCGGACGGCTTCTTATTATTTGATTTAAAGAGGCCCCATATTGTGTCTTGTTTTGTATAAATCCCAGAGGAAACGGTTTGCTCTAATGATTACTCGCTCCTTTGCAGAAGAGTGTCAAATTGTTTTCATCGCTGTTTTATCCTTGAATTCTCCAGACTAATTTTTCATGCCGCAGCACATCGGATCACTTTGAAGACACGGAATTTAAAATCGCAGGAAGACCCACCTCACTTGATCTAGCTCAGTCTATTGGTTCATTATGCTGGCTCACTTCCCAGCATCCTACATCCATAGGTGATGAAGGTCTGCATTAAGTTTGTGCTTGGGCAGCGCCCCAGGCACTCCATTAACAAAGTACTGAGGACAACGGAAACCTTTCAAGGTTTTGCACCATCGTTTAAACTCTCCATGTAGAAATGGGAGGAGGATGTGCTCATTTTGAATTGAGACAATCAGTGTATGAAGGGCAGTAGCTTTGGATCGAATCTGTCAGATGGATTGTGTTATGTAGATGTTTAAAGGGGAAGTGGTAGCCTAAAAGTTAAGGAACTGTGGTTGTGACCTAAAGGATGCCAGTGTGAATCCCAATAGCAGCTGTGAAAATTTGGGCAGGGAAAGTGTACTGGAACTGCTCTCCACTCCCTTGAGGTTAACGCCCAACTCCTCCAGTGTGCAACTGTGGATGCACTGGTCAGCTGCCAGTGTGTGAATACATGTAGCCCTATAAATGTGTATCAGGGCATTACTGGAAAAGAACGGTGACTGAACGGTAATCAAATTCAGGGAAAAAACTTAACTGTCAATTACAATAACGGAAATTACAGCTTTCAGATGCAGCAGCCTATTGTTGCTGCACGCGTCTTACGTGTTTTTATTCCTTCTCTCTTTCAGAAATGGTGGAGTCCATGAAGAGAGTGGCCGGCATGGACGTGGAGCTGACGGTGGAGGAGAGGAACCTGCTGTCGGTAGCGTACAAGAACGTGATCGGAGCCAGAAGAGCCTCCTGGAGGATAATCAGCAGCCTCGAACAGAAGGAAGAGAACAAGGGCGGCGAAGACAAACTAAAGATGATCCGGGAATACAGGCAAACGGTCAGCCACCGCCATGGCAGCCAAGTTGACTAACTGGTTGTAACACACACTTTTCAATTTATTCATGCATTTCAATGTATTCTCCCTACTTTCAAAATAAAAGCTGTAGAGAACTGGGAAGCTTTGAACGGCTAGAATTGGCTTCTTGTTCAAGAATAAGTCCACTTGCCAGGCAGGATGATCTGAAACTAAATTGCATGAAGCGCGGCAATCTGATTGGTTGTTGACAATGTTGCTTTGGCAAACTTTTCAGCCGAAAAGCTTGCTGAGTATCCACTCATCGGCATGTTTCCCCGGTCGTTCAGCTCTATAGCAAATGAATGGACTTTCAGTGATTTGTCGATCGTGTTGCCTGCAGAGTCCAAGCAGCGGTTATCCTCTACAAGAGCGCATTGAAGTTTCATGAGAAATTAGGGGTTTCACTCTGAGGAATCCAGTGTTTACTCTGTATTCATTTAGCAGTGGTGCAGTACTTGGAGCAAGAAAATGACTGCTGCTACCAGAGAAAATGTGAAATGAAAATAACATGTTTTATTCAGCCAAATGTCCCCCTAAAACATAAGCGCAGTCTTGAGGAAGTCTTGAGGAAGTTTCAAGTATTTTTTTCAAAGTATCCAAATGTTGTTTGTTTTTAGTGCTACAACAGAATTGCAGTCTTCTATAATGTAATTGTTGGCTGGCATGATATTAGTGTTTCTTTTAAGTTTGGTGTGCCTTTGGTGTTTGTTTTTTTTAATGAGACTTTAAAATTCAACGGAGACTTCAAACGTCCAGCTGTTGTAATGTTTTATGTCGCCCCACAGTTCATTTACAGCAGCGTGTGTGTGTGTGTGTGTGTGTGTGTGTGTGTGTGTGTGTGTGTGTGTGTGTGTGTGTGTGTGTGTGTGTGTGTGTGTGTGTGTGTGTGTGTGTGTGTTGATCTGCAGGTTGAGACGGAGCTGAAATCAATCTGCAACGACATTCTGGATGTACTGGACAAGCACCTCATTACATCTGCCACCACGGGAGAGTCAAAGGTTTTCTACTACAAAATGTACGTGTGTTGTGAGACAGCATATTTTTCTCTTATATGGAATATGTCGGCTCTGACAAATTGCATACGGTGAGGCACACACATCTGTACAGTTTGATTTGACCAGATCTTCTATCAGAAAGAGAGGACAGTAACAGAATTCCTTTTCCTACTTTATTCCACCCCGGCCAGCAATTACATTTCCAAGAAAAAATTATGTATTGTATCGTATCGTGAGATAGGCACGTCCTCCCATACCTAATGAATATTGAAATGAACTGCTTAAACATGATTCAGCCAGTGAGACCTGAGGACCAATGTATGGCGAAAGCAGATTTCTCCCTCTGATCCCAGTGTTCCCCTCTCTCGTGTTCAGGAAGGGAGATTACCACAGGTACCTGGCAGAGTTCGCCACGGGCAACGACCGGAAGGAGGCAGCGGAGAACAGTTTGGTCGCCTACAAAGCCGCCAGCGACATCGCCATGATCGAACTCCCTCCAACACACCCCATCCGCCTGGGGCTGGCCCTCAACTTCTCTGTTTTCTATTACGAAATCCTCAACTCGCCAGACCGCGCATGCAGGTGGGTATCATAATTGTGGTTTTTTTTTTGTGCAATTATCTTTCGGGGATGTGATTTTTCTTGTTTTCATGATTTTTTTGCCCGTTTACCTGCAACGTCATGGGCTTGAATCCGACCTGGCACACTCAATCTCTTTCTTGTCTCTGTCTTTACTGAAGCAAAGCAAAATGCCAAAAAAAAAAGAGCAATAGCAAATGGCTGAAGGGAAATGATACCTTGCCAAGGCGGTCTGATTTAGGGCCAAATAATAAAACGGCATAGAAGTAAATACAGTAAAGCTGACATTTGATCATGAAACAAGGCCAGATACCCAGAAAGGGATTTTTATTGCTGGCATTGAAGAATTTACTGTAAGAGAATTAATTTCAGTCACACCAGCGTTCCCTAATGTAAAGGGAAAATCCCCCCTTGGATACACGTACACTGTTAGACAACATCAGTCTGTGATGCTCAATGTATTCCAGGAGCTACTTTGTGATGAACTGTTGTCATTTACTTTTTTGGTGTACCCACTTTCCCTCAACTTGCCTCGTCTACGTTTACGTCAGTCCTACATTTCCCAGAATGCCTTTCAACAACTCCCAGAGAAGGAGAGAGAACATGTTGCTTTCAGCTTTTCTGCTTTCGGCTCTAGAAAGAAGCCCTCGCTCTTTGACTCTGATGGACTGACACCAAAACCTGACGTTTACCGCTGATGTTTTATATCACTGAAACATTTTCTGCTGTCAAACTCCATTGTAGCTGCACTGAAAATATCTCAATGTGACGTCACGTTGTCTACATTTGGCCAGGAATAAGAAAAATACACCACCAAATAACAAAATGTATAACTGAAGGTACATCCGCAATACCTGTTTTTTTTTAACAGTTTTAAAGTGTTTAGGGGGATTTTTCCTTTAGTTTACAGTTTAAATTTAGGTTGGAGATGAGACTAAATAGTTGCACTTTAGCACTCTGTAATGGAAATATATGTGACTATATTGTCCTGTGTCTTTTCCACCGGCAGGTTGGCGAAGGCGGCATTCGACGATGCCATTGCAGAACTGGACACGCTGAGCGAGGAAAGCTACAAGGACTCAACACTTATAATGCAGTTGCTACGCGACAACTTGACACTATGGACCTCAGACATGCAGGGAGACGGTGAGAGACCCATGCGCACCTCTTGAAGAGTGTGGCTATTTTTATGCCTTCTCAGGTCATTTTGAATAGCCTTTTGAACAGTGTTGACTTGTTCACTGATGGGGCCTTGCGTATAATCGGGGCACATGCACATTGAAGATGCATACATGTCTTTTTGGGGTCTATATAAAGCAAGCGCGATGGGATCATTTGTGTACCATTGGGCATACCATTGCATATATTTTTAAGGGGATTTGGGCGTGGAAGGTAGGCTAATGCAAAATCTTGTTTTTTCACTCCTCATAATCGATCTAATTTAGAGTGGCCATTATGAAATATTCATATAGTTTTATTACAATATTAACAGGTGGAATTCTGTGTAATGTTGACCTACGTACGTCTTATGTTTTTGTTAAATTCAAAAGGGAAAATCACCCAGTAACAGATACACTTGAGTAAGAAAATAGTTTTATTATGCCTTCCATGTAGCTGTCAAACTCTGTCACAAAAGCTACATGCAGAAATTATATTTAAAAGCTGTTGATGTAATAACTAGGACTCCGCTTCTTGAACACAAACAATTAAGTCCTAATATTTGTGGCCATACTGAAATCTCTCATAATTCTGCTTCATGTATAATGATGCAATCCTACTGTTTGGCACTGCTGGAAGACAGGGCAGATTCTGGTGAAACAATGTCATGCCAGCGTTCAGGTGTTTTGATGATGACGATGATTGCATTTGACGACTTTATTACCATCGGCATCATTTCTTGCCGTGTGACAGATTTTCTTTTATTTGCAATGCCAATTCGTTCCTCCAAATAACCCCCCCCCCCCCCCCCTTTTTTTTTTTGAACTCTTAGTCATCCCTGTCCACAATGATAAACCTCACAGATGGCGAGGCTGCGGTGGTTCAGATTTACTGCTCTGTGCTTTTTATTGGCGAGACTGAATTAGAGATGAAGCGCTGAACAGGTGAAGCAAACATTTACGGCCAATTCTGGGAGTTAATAAGCTTGTTCATGTGAGCACAAACCCACCGCTGTTTGTGATTTACAAGAGAGGCACGTGCTCGTTTCCTTCTTTTTGCATAGACAGTAGGGTTAGACCGATATATCAGCTTGTCGATATGATGGCGTTTTATTCCTTCATTTCATAGTTTCATTATGTCTTTGCGTAAATGAATCCCAGAATTTCCCCTACCATTGAATAGGCAAGCGGGGGTCACCCTGTCTTAAAGAGCTACACCGTTTTATCCATGAGGGCCCAATGAACCGCCGCTCTTCTCTTCTAATGACGATGATGTTGAACGAGATTAAGACGAACGTCCGCCCCCGGATCCCATCTAACCCTTTCCTCTAACCTTTCCCTTCAGCACCGCGGTCTCTCTGAGCTCAGAAGCCCTCTTCCTTTCGCCACTCGTCCTCTTTTTTTCCCCCTTCTCTCTCTCCATCTGTTGGGCTCGGTACTCGTGCTCACTTGCTCTAACTTCTCATCTCTCCCATGTTCCTCTGTAGATTCTTAAGGACAGCCCCCTTCCTCCACTCCTCCTCCATTATAGAACTGTATTTTGTAAGTCATTCCTCCTGTCTTGGGCATTTTTTTTTGTTTTCTCGCAAGCTATCGCTCACTATTTTCACCGACTTGCCACCCCTCACTAACCCACCTACAGTGCAACTTCCGGTCTCGTTCAAATCATTCAAGGCGAGGGGAGATGATAGCCTCTTCCACCCCGTTTACCCAGAATTCTAAAGGGTTATGGAGCGGCATTTAGGAAAAATGTGTACTTTTCTTAAGTACCCATCCCCCGCCTCATTTTGCATGAGTGGAACTGAGTGCTGTGAGTGTTTTAGTGTCTCCAGGGTGTCTGCAGGTCCTTAAAAAAAATCTTAAATCGTATGATATGAACTCAAGTCCTTCAAATCACTTTTAGTGGTCTTAAAAATTTTGCGCTTTCTTGATGTGCTGTTTTTCCAGTCAACTCAGGCGTGCAGATCTACATTCTGCTAGGTCTACAGAAGCTTTCATTTTCAGGTTTATTTCAACTGTGAAATTGGTGTTATATTTCATTCTGGCATTAAAAAAGTCTTAAAACATGCAAGGGTGTTATTCAAACTCTGGAGCTTTTACTCCTTAGTTGGGTTCATGTGGCCAGGTGAGAACAGGTGCAATGACCCCAAACGCAAGGCTTTATGGGTATAAGGAGATAGATGTTGACATCTGATTGCCAACAGTCCCTCATGCTTGGAAAGCCTGGCATAACAAAATGAAGTGAGGGAAAACTGCAGTCTGGACTGATGCTCATATTCAGCTATTTCTTCATGTGTTCTTAACTGGTTTGAACACTAGAGAAGGGAAATTACAGCAAAGACCACAGACAAGTCCATCATGTTTGGATAAAGTTACAGGGACTGGAATCAGATTTGTTTTGAGTCCCCGCATCGCAGAAATCTCTAACCTGGTGGGCTGACAGGGGATAACTGGGCAGTGTGAACCTAAACAAACCAAATACAAAAATGCAACAGAGTAAACTTGTCCACTATGGTTTGGACCAAAGAAACTGAACTGTAGGTGTGATCGCACCCTTAAATTTCACTTGATAAAACTTGCAGACGCCCTGCTCTCTCACTGTGCACATCAGTATTAGCACCTTGTTTTGAGTATTGGCACCTGGCACTTATTCAGTAGTAGTGATTTGGTGTAGTGTTTACAGACTGCACATGATGTCACTGAACACGGCGCACTCAGTCTTCACAGCAGCTCAGCGCTGGGCTAGAGGTAGAGAGCTTGGACGTGGTTTCACGGGGAAACCTGCGAGCGCGGCTTATTCACATGTGATGCAACGGACAAATTAACAGCATGCGAGGCTGCTGCTCTCCGTCTCCTGTGGCTTTCTCACATCCCAGTTAGCTACGGCGCTAATGAGCACCATTATTATGGTTTCTATTTTGATCATGATGGATTCTCAACCCTTTATTTGTGCCTTTTAATTCTTCACTACACAGATGGCTGTGCCATCTCTAAGGAAACCTTTCTAAGCAACCCCCCCCACCCCCCCACCCCCAGTAAATCAGACCGAGGCTTTTTTGAAGTCACTGTGAACTAACTCTGGCTCACTGGGTTACATACTGACAGAATCAACTCCGTACCTTGCAATATGTGTAGTGGGTTTATTTGTAGCGTGGCTGACTGGTCTGTCGACCAGTACGTTTTTGGGCTGATCCCACTCAGTTTCTAAAAGGAAAAAGATAGTTGCACACTCTTTTCTCAGTCATATGATGTTTATTGACCACCATTGTTTCAGCATAAGGCTTTGTAGAGAGCCTATTCTATACACTTTCTTATATAGAGGGATGCATCCTGCGGAAATGCGCCCATTCCAATCGTCATCAATATGAAAAACCTGTTGCTCAAATCTTTCCCAGAATAGATCGCTCCAACTAAGGAAGTGCACAGCCTAGGCTCTGTACATACTGATGAAAGCCTCGTGCTGAAACCTTAGTGCTCAATAAACATCACACGGGTGAGAGAAGAGAGCATGCAACTATCCTTTTCCTATTTGAAATGGATGTCCTCCGGTACTCCTCCGTTTTTTTTTATTAGGTTACCGATCCACCTCACCTATCACCAGCCTTTTGCCAACACGGTCTCACAAAATTTCGTGAAATGAGCACAAACTATGAAATGCAGATTACGTGTTGTGGACACGGATAATATGAAGATCACGTTCCTCCACCACAAAAGGATTGTGTGACAATGGCACAAATTGTCACGTGGAAAGGTTCACTAACCAGCAAAATTTTAAGTCACACAACACTACTGCCTGTTTCATGTCTCCTTTTGTGGTGGGGAAACGTCATAAAATGCAAACGGCGTGCTCGAAATGCTCATTTCGCGATCTTTCGTTAGAAACTTCACCCCTTCTCTTCCCCCAGTCGACTTCTTGGGACCATAAACTTTGCAGGGCAGAGGTCCTCCTGATTGGTCTGGTCCCATTATAACAGCCCCACCCATTTAGTTGCCTTCTCGTTTGGTGTTTTTATCGAGAACGCAAAGGTAATTACAATGTCCACAAATCCACGTTTGTCCCTTTCTCTTCCGCAGGTGAAGAACAGAACAAAGAAGCACTGCAAGACGTCGAGGACGAGACCCAGTGAGACTTCTCGGCCAATACAAGACAAACCCTCTTTTTTTCCCCTCGTCCTCGTCCTCCCTCATCTCTCTCTCTCTCTCTCTCTCCACAACGCTAGCTCCATGTCCCCAGCGAGAGTTCTCAGCTGTGTTCGTACCGCAGCCCCACTCTCTCTGTACCCGCCTCCCCACTCTTTCCTCCACTTCTACCTGTCTCTCTCTCTCACTCTTTCTCCTCGTCTGTCCGTTAGCTCCAAGCCCCCCTCAGGGCTCCCTAGGGTTATCGTTTCTGTTTTTGCTTTTTTTGCCTTTCTGCTAAACCACCCCATTAAATTAAGAGGAAAAAAGTAAACGTTTGGAGCTGCCCCAGGGTTTTACCTGTTTTTTTTTTGTTTTTTTTACTCCTGTTGCAAGCCCCATACCCACAAGGATCATGTCATCTTTTTTTTTTATTTTGCTTTACTTTGCTGTATCATCTGTTGCCAAGTATGCTTGCCTGTATTTGTAACACACATATGGAAGAGTTGATTTAAAGACTCTGCTGTCAAACTTGTGTCTCTGTGTGCGCGTGTGTGTGTGCGTGCGTGTGTGTGTGTGTGTGTTAAGGGACTATAGATTCTCCATGCTTCTGTTAGTCTCTTCCGAACATTTCTGGTTAGCAACATGAGGGAATAGCGGTGATGTGAGATTTAAAAGGGACATGCTAAAGCTCGTAGAAAGAACTAAGTGCCCTCTTTACTTTGTGGTTACCCAACCTACTCTTGCATGGCATCAATAGGTCTCTGTTTTCTAAAATGACGAACAACAGAATGTCCCCCTTCCCCAAGCATCACTCTCTGACCTCCATTCATGTCCACTCTTGGACCAAGTATTGTGCTGCAAGGCTGTAGCGCTTTTGCTAATGGCAGTTAGTTAGGTAATGGCTTTTTAGTAGACGAAAGCACGGGGGGGGGGGGAAGAAGACAAGATATGCTGAACACTCTGATTGTAATGCGATGCAGTTTTGCATTGGCACTATATAAAGATGTTTGGGAAATAGAGGCCTGCTGTATCTTATTCCCCTGACTCTGTTCTGTGTTTTTCCCCTCTTTTCTCCATTCTCTCTCTCTCTCTTTCCCAGCCACCTTGTTTTTCTCTCTCTCTCTTCCGTTCGGTATGTGTAACGTGAATCTGATTTGTACTACTGGATATTCTGACCGGAGCCACAAGTACCATCTGTATTCTTACTGAAACACAGCATGGAATTAACATTAAACTTCAAATAAAAAAAAATAAATAAAAAAAAAGTTAAATTATCATGCGTAGGATGTTGTCTTTTTCTTTCTGCATGCTTAAAATGGGCTTGTTAAATGGTTTTTTGAGGTTTTAATCACTAGAGGGCAGTGCAGGTCAACAGCTGCATGAGGATTCTCACTAGTAGTTGGGGTTCAATGCAGTGGTCCGGCTACAGGACCAGGTTTAGAATTAGGGGTTCAAACCCATAAGGCTGAAACCCTGTTGTTTTTGTTAGGATTCTTCTTCTTTTTCTGCCCTAAAATCCCTAAATCCTAGAGCAACCAAATTTGGTGGATAGGTTTCAAATCTCCCCCACCACTCAGGCTACAAAGATTACACCAATCAGCCAGATGGTGGCGCTATAACTAGCAACTTTATGTTTTAATAACATAAAGTTATAACTCTGAACCAAAAGGTCTAGAATCAAATGTTTTTTTCCCCACAGATTCCTTCGCTCAAGCTGAATCCAGTGCACACATTGGTTTTCATTTCTGCCATGATAGTATTTCCACCATTTAGAATTTTATGCAACAGCTATTTTTCACTTGCAAAGTTGATCCAATCTCAACAAAACCTTGCACACAGCATACATGGACTTCCCACATTAGGGCTAGTACCCAGAGTTTTGAAAAGCCAAACAATTTGGACATGCTGCACAAATTGTGTTGATGGCAAAGATGCACAAACAGGAAGTGACCAAACAAGCAACATACTGTATATATACAGTATCAGGGCTCCAGACGGCGACCAAAATGGCGGCGACCATTTTTTGAGAGTGTGTGAGTTAAAATTTCATGTGGTCGCATTCGTGCGAGTCCATGATGATCATTAGGCTGTCTTGGTGCCCCTCCGCCACGAGTACTGCCTTAGCCATTGTGGTTGAAAGTAGTACTTTTTCTTCTTCACTGGCTCAGTCGGTCTCTCCCTGCCTGCACTTTCATCATCAGTGCGTGTGTACGGGGGGTGGGGGTGGGGGGACGCACTGGAACGGAGATCAGTATGGATGTATGGACTATTAGGCTGCGTTCACACATAGCGTTTTTTGATGTGGAAAAAGCGCTGCCTGGAGCGCTTTTTGTGAGGAGAAATAAAAAGCGGATCACGGCAACGTCACCTGACGTTAGCTGAGCAGCTGCTAGCTCACTAACCAGCTGGTTTACTTCTAGCAGACAGAACAGTGTTGTGCAACAAGCAAAGGCTTACCAGATATTTCCAATACATGTCCAGTATAATCCATACTGCCTTTAAGATCGCTGTTGCGGTAACGAAAATTCACTTATTACAACGTCCAATTTCTCCACCGGCACTTTCACTTTCTCCATATGTGTTGTTGCTATGGGAAACGGCCAGCGTCCCTGTCATCGCGATTGGTCGGCTGGAAAAAGCGGTTCACGTCACCCAGCGCTTTTCTGAAAAGTTTTCTGAAAATGTCTCAACTTTTGAAAGCGCTCCACTCTGACGAAAAAAACGCCGCTGCAGCACTTCTCGGGAGCGGCTGCCTTTTGTGCGCCTTGCGGCCGCTTCCCATTACTTTTCCTGAGAAAAGGGCGCTGGCAGTTGGGGAAAAAACACTATGTGTGAACGCAGCCTTATTGCAGAGTTTTTACCGGCTTGCTTGATGCATTAGGGACAGAGGGACCGCGGTAAGTCAAAACAAACACAAACAATCTATACATTTATATCATATTGCCGTTTATTTCCATGCAAATGCGCAAGCTCTGTCCACCTGACAACCCTCTGTTCTGTCAGCGGAAAGAGAGACACAGAAGCATGGAGGTTTCGACGCGTCAGTCGACGCTTCCCGGAGGTTCCTGGGGGCACGGTGGCGTATGAGAAATACGAAGATTTACGAAGAAAAAGAAAAAAGGGTGCGACCAAATCATGTGCTGGTGTGACCAACTGAGAAAGTTGGTAGCACCAGTGCTACCAGTGGAAAAGTTAGTCTGGAGCCCTGAGTATATTTGGGAGGGACCCAAGGTGTGACAGATCACATTTGGTCACGCTCCATATCACCACCTTCAGGCCAACCTTCTAATAGCACGTATTTTTTAAGTTACCTTAATCGACACCAAATTTTACACACAGTATATTTCAACTATATGTTTGTATCACAGAATTTGATACTGACTGATTGGCCGTGACACAAAAGGAGTTGATGTAGAACATGGAGCTTGGACCTCACTGCATTTTAATACCATGTGTTATGTGAAGACAAGTATGTTGACAGAAATATTTGCAAATGCCTAAATTAGTTAAATTAAGGACCTCATTAGCATAACTGCTTATGTTTAATTGTGATTATGGTGGAACATTAGGCAGCTCAAGTGCCTCTTAATATCTACTTTTTTTAATCTTATATTTTTATATAAGATATATATTTATATATTTATATATATTTTTTTATAATCTTATTTCCTTATACAAACCCATACTGGTTCAAACCCATTTACAAGTTAGTAGATTGTGCTTACATCAGCTCCCATGGGCTCCACTACAGTTTGAAAGTACTGCATGCATTGAAAATACCACAGTTAGACTGATATATGAAGCCGATGTTGTCCTTTTTATTAATATCAGATCTGGTCCAGTCAGTGTTGTTCACTTCTGATATAATAGATATGATGCAGTTTGTTTGATTATATATTTATTGTAGAATTTACCAATGCTACACTGGTTGTCTATGGGAAGCCTTTAAGCTAAACAGATTCTAATGAGACATTTTGAGCAGATTCCACACAATTATGCATGAATATGCTTGTTATTGTTATCCAGGGTTTCAATGGAGAGTTTTAGTGTTCCATGGAAATACTGTTATCGGCCTTGTAAAACCAATATTGCTTGAAAGCCCCCACCTCCCTAAACACACACACACACACACACACACACACTGACCATCTCTTGTCATCCTATAATTGATACTTGAAGGAAAAACAATCCTAAACATGTGTTTGGCGCTCCCACCCACCTTTGCTTCTGTCTAATCAAAGAAGATTGATGTAGACATTATGATGTACGGTGTGTGTGTGTGTGTGTGTGTGTTACGCTATCTCCTGCCAGAGCTGTTATTCTCGCTGTCACTCTGAAACACACACACACACGCGTGGTGATTGCGGAGGCTAGTCCTCTGCCGATATTTGACGGAATAAAGACGCTGCTGCTGCTGTTGGTTTAGCGCAGCTGCCATTTTGCTGCAATGTTGCATCAGCTGATAAGCTGCCATGCTAATGTGGGAGCTGGAGGAGCCTCCTATCTGTCAGGGAGGGGAGGGTGTGTGTTTCTAGGTGTGTAAGTGTGTGTAAGTGTGTGTGTGTGTGTGTGTGTGTGTGTGTGTGTGTGTGGACAAAGAGGGAGCTGACTGATTAGGACCAGTCAGTCTGTTTGGCTGTAGGCTGAGGTCACCTGAGGATGCGGCTCGTTTGGTGAATTAATGTCACTCCTCGTCTACTCATTCACTCCACCATCCCAAATAGGGTTTGACCGATGCGGGTTTTTGAAAGCCGATACTAATATTTTTGGATTGAAGTTGCCAGTAGATGATATTGAAATTCGACCATTTTCATAGTAAAAAAAATAACAACATTCAATTATTCAGTGTTTCCCCCGGAATTTTATTCTTGTCAGGGTGGAAAAGCCTCTGAAACAGCATTTAGACCATCATGGGACACTAAAACTCTCCACTGAAACCTGGGATACTGCTACTACTAATTAAAATAATCATAATAATGAATAAAATTGGACTCCAGAATCCAATGAAATGTCTCATTAGAATCAGTTCAGGTGTCATACTGATCAATTCTACAATAAATATGTAGTCAAACAAGCTGCATCATATGAGCCATGTGTTGTGTGCAAACCCCTTAAATTAAGACCTAATGACTCTTAAACATGGACTTTTACAATCTGGAGAGGAGATCCTTCACTGTAGAAGTAGCTCTCTCACCTCGGTGCTGGATGTGTGTGTCTTAGCTGGAGGTAAGTCGGTTAGCTGACTGATGGATGGTCCTGATAGCTCGGCTGACAGATACAAAACGTACAAGTTGACTTGAGGCTCAAACCGGATCAAACAAGTTTTTAGGGGAGAATCAAGACAAGCTGATCCGTGCAGCGAGAGTCCGGGCCGGGCTTGTTGAAGTCGAACAGATGTTTTAGAAAATGGGGTGCTGTCAGCGTGCCATGTCTCAGTGCAGCACACACACACACACACACACACACACACGGACGTATTACTGTACTTGTGAGGACCTTTCATTGATCCCATTCATTCCCTAACTCTTAAAGCAATATTCCACTTAGTTTTAACATGGGGGGGTTTTCGGCTCTTGACCGCATATTAAGATATTCAACAACAGATCCTGCTACTGTGATTTTCAACTGACTGTGGGTCCAATGTTTTAGAACATAATTTCGCCAAATAGCATTTTTATTGATAGAAGAGAACATAGCGGAGGGATACCATTTAGGAGAGATAGTTCCTGAGATCAAAGTAGTTCCTACCGGATCTACTTTGATTTTTAAATACAAATTTGAGTGTAAACCAAGAATAGAAATGCAAAATGAGGACGGACCAATTACTGCTTTATTGTCTTAAAAGCAGGATCTGTTGTTGAATCTGTTCACCAACGTGTTAAATGTCAGTTTTCAGTCTATTTTCGTGGCTCATTCAAATGAATGTGAAGTAAAAATCTTAGTGATTAGTTTATATTCTGGTTTATATTCTGTTTTTTTCACTTACCTCTTACCTACTCACCCTCTTGTTTACTTACTTTTCTTCTTGATTTTATTATGTATTTGGTTGCCTACTGAGTTCAAGTTACTTACCTAAACCTAATCCTAATTCTAATCTTAACCCTAAACCCAAATCTTAACTCTAAACTAGCCCCTTGTAGAAGAAGGGACCAGCAAAAATTCCTCATTCCAAAGGTCTAAAACTCAAACTGGTTCTCACAAGGATAGAAGTACGAGCACACACACACACACACACACTTCCTGAGCTTTTGTCAGAGGGATCTGTTGTCAAATTCACGAGTGCCTCCAGCTTGCTTCCTAAGATCAGAGGGAGAGAGCAGAGAGGAGGCTACAGTGTGTAATGATAGCGCAAGTGGAAATACTTGTACATCACATCAAAGCGGTGGATTAGCGCGGATCAGCTCCAGACAAACTCGGCGGTAATGAGCAAAAAAGGCAAAAACTGCAGCGCAACAGCGCGGCTTGACACACTAACGTCAATTTCGGCAATCCTCACGCGTTAGTCAGCACTTCTAAAGCTGGTCGTGTGCTTGCTGCGGAAAGAAAATTCAGCTAGTTCGTACAAAGGAAAGGGCACGTTTGTGGAGAAATCGAACTCCAAATCTTCGAAAACGCCTTCATATCCTTTTGTCCATCTCCATGCCAACATCTCTTGGGTCAACTCTTCAAGACGAATCGTTTCAAGGCTAGGCGTGCTTCCTGTTTTCCTTTTTTGCGGTGTAAAATATGCTACAATAGCGTCTAAATCCTCGTAATCTCTCCTCATAAGCCTTTGTCGCGTTTTGAAGGCAGCCATTGTTGTTGTCCTTTGAGTTTGGGTGGATGCTATTTCTGGTTTCCCTAGGTGAACGTTTCCTCTTTAATCTTCACGCGCTCCCACTGGTGTGCAGTGTCAGTAAACAAACAATACAAAGCTGCAGTGAGTAGACAACTTTGTATGCGGTGACATGTTTGTCTGTGGTTTGATTTCAGGCAAGTTCACCTTCGTTGTAACAGTTCTTCCAGTCAACAAGCTAGTCGGTCGAGAGAAGTTGGACATGGCTGAACTTTTCACAGTCGTCGGCTGTCAAGAGCAGATTTCCTTTCTGGTTTCTTCATTTCCCTACCGATGCGATTTAATTTCATCAATAATAGTTCTGCCTGGCAAGCGCAACATGGACGAGAACTTGATTCCAGCCTTTCAAAGCTTTCCAGTCCTCTACAACTTTTATTTGAAAGTTGTAGAGAACAGAGCAGTGAAAAATACATGATTTTCCTGTTCAAAGCTTTGTAGCTGCAGACCGCTACATACAGTAGATGCAGTCGGACTTCCTTCCATGAGGGACCAAGCTTGGTGGGAGGTATTGTAGTAGTTCTCACTGACACTAAGCCAGATATTGCAATTGAACTAGGACAAAGCAGCATGCTCTTCTGGCCGGGCTACCCACCCGTGCCTGAGGGCACAAAGGATCATGATTGGTCCAGAGAGATGACCAATGAAATCGGAGAGGAGGTGGGAACCACGGCTTTCCACTCCGTTTGAAAAAAAGGAGGGAACGTCACGTCAGTGGAGTTCTCCATTTCAAGGCAGAAACGCACTTCTTACAAAGGTGAGTTTTCTGTGATTACTATTATTATTTTAAAACGTTAGAACTGGAAATTGGGGATGAATGGAGAATAAATGCTATGCTCATATCAGTCTATTGTATACAGGGTATACAATGCTACTGTTGGGGTAGGAATATTGTACTGCAGGTATATAACATGTTACCCTAGTATTAGCCTATTGGTCATCACACCACATATTGGTATCAGTCTATTGCATACAGAATATTGCTGCTCATGGGGCAGAAACAGTGTTCTGTAGGCATTTGGCATTCTACCTTTAGTAACGGCCAATGTTACACATTTATGCTGCTCTTGGGGTAGGAATAGTGTACTATGCATTTATCATGCTACGCTTGTATCAGTCTATTGTATACGGGTTATACAATGCAATTAATTATAAGTATACAATTGTGCTCTGGTACCACAATGGTGGAACGAGCTCCCCCGTTCTGTCAGAATGGCTGAAGCATTACCCATCTTTCGCTGGAGGCTGAAGACTCATCTCTTCAAGTTACACCTGGACCCCACTTCAATTAACCTATCTATCATGTAACGATCCTCTTTCCCTTCTAGAAAAAACAAATTAAAAAAAACAACAACCTCTGATTCTACAAATGCTACTTGTTCCTATTGAAGGCTTGGCTGATGAAGACTGTGATATACGGTCGGTTTGACTACTGTTGACAAAATGTACTTATTGTAAGTCATGATGTAATGTAATGCATAATGCATTTTTGAAGAATGCATCTTTGTGCATCATCTGTGTGTTTTCATCTTATTCATACTCTATGTTACAGCTTGAGGTACATTTTCACTAACATTTCACAAATACAACTCCTGCCCATATGCTGCCAAGGTGTGAATGAGATATAAGATGTGTAAAAAAAACCTGTCAGTGTCATTTTGAGGAGAATTGGCTATTTACTATTGAAACCTGATGTGATCCTACAAAATGTACGCATCAGTTCAGCTTAGTTCACTTCAACTCAGCTTCAATTGAATTCATTTCAATTCAATAACCTTTATTGAAACAGGGTTTATGCAATTAGAGCAGCTGAAGATGAAGATCCCAAACCTCAAATTCAATTTACTTTTAGGGTGTGGGGTACTAAAGTCAAAGGCTCTTTAAAATTGAGCTCATTAAACATATTAGAAAACTGATGATGACACTGCAAGTACAAGCATTTAGGGCTACAGGGATGAATTAAAGGCCTAACCCAGTAGTGTCATAATCTTGAATCTTTTGCCTTAACTCTGCTCAGAGGAACCATGTGATATTGTGAAATGCACAGCAAACCACAACCAACCAACGTCTCTTCTGGCGCATGTTGTCAGTCACACTGGGATTCTGTGGTTAAGCTTGGTGCCTGAGGAAAGTAAGAGGAACGCTGCTGTTCCACTCAGGAATCCCTAAACAACATCACTGTTTTTAATGTGTTGTTTCAACATGGGGAGATGATGCAGTTACTGTTAGAACTCCAAAGGCAGTGCCACTAATTGACCATGTGAAGGCGCCAGTGGGTAACCATCATTTCCCTCCTCCACCTCCACCCGACTGCAGCAGCTTGCTGTACCTGCAGCGCATTCAGATAATGGAATGTGTATTGCAGTTAGAATAACCAAATGAACGGTCCCATAGCTTTGCACACTGCATGCTGTGAGACTGATTATTTTTTTTTATGAATCCCAAAAACTGACACACTTGGATGCACGTGCACACACACACACACACACACACACGCAGTTGTTAAAATGGTAATCTGCTTGTTTTTAACAATCTCTTCAGAATGCAGAGAAGTGCCTTGTTTTCCAAGAAAATCAATTTCATGCCAAGAAGCAGGGAAATGGCAGCGCAGATTTCATTTTCGCAGCTCTAATTATGTTAAATTCCTCAACACTGCCCTATTGATTAAGCGTACGCGGCTGCAACCTTTCCAAGCACTCCAGGGCTCTCATACAGATATATAACATTATACAGCAGCATTGGGGAGAAAATTCATGACTCAAACTGTGTATGCTATCAAAGATTCGCCAGCACAGTGGATTGATTGATATGTATGTCAATAGTGAATCCAAATAGGTTGATCTGTGAGTTAGGAATGATGCCATGATGTTATAAATAAAGCTGATATGTATAGCCTGTTTATTCTCTAAGGCAGTGTTTCTCAAAATGGGGTCTGTGGACCTCCAGGGGTCCTTCAGGAGGTTCCAGGGGGTCTCCAGCAAAATGAGGAATAGTTTAATTTCGCTATTAATTTCATTCAGTAGAAATGATCCAAATAGAGAAGAAGAATGAAACAACAACAAAAATCTTCCCACTTGGGTCCCTGGGAAAAAATCTTATGGAATGGGGTTTGGTGGTCTAATATGTGTCTATTTGGGTGTCCTTGATATGAAAACAGATGGAGAAGTTCACAGGATGGTCTAACCGCCAGACCAACCTGGTTGACTTCATTTCATTGTCTTAATTTTTTGGTCATCTGCTGATGGTAGATCATGATTTATAAGTAGTCACACTACATTTTTGGAATTGAAAGTCTTTTTTTTGGGTCTAAAACGTCATCAACCCTCTGAAGGTCAGCTACAAACAGGACAAATTAACTCGCACAGCGAATGAAAACCTAAAAGCAGGAGAGTAGGAACATCTGAACTTTAAAGCTTCTCTGCACCTGCCTGTTTTATCTGTCGGCTGCCCAGCTTTAACACTGGTGAGAAAATCTTGTGCAATGTGAATCTTGCCTTTGGTGTGAATTGGGCCTTGAACTGCTCTTTACCTCATTCTCCCTTTCCCAAAGATAGACACTTCTGTTGTGCTCTAACTAGAATGACGGTTCTTCTAATCAAGTAAAAAAGTAGCGCAGCACTAGCTACATGTGAGCGTCTTGGCGAATAATGTCATGAAATCAAATCACCAATAACTCACGACAACAGCTAATGTTACTTCTAACATACACTTAGCAAGGCCCGCTATGCTAACGTTGCGTCCTTAACAAAGCTTTAAGCCACTTAGAATGAAGAAGCGCAACAAACAATATGCAAAAGCTAAATCAAAAAGACAAATGTTGTAAAATGACATGACTTATCTTATCAGGAAACCAGGGAAATGAATCTTCTACTAGCTAGCCAAACGTGAAATGTGAAACGGAAACAGCGATCTTCCAATGCAGCTGCAGTGAAAATTAGCATCAGCTGTGTCTATAAAGGTTACTACCACAGGCATTTCAGACATGGCAGTTCAACAAGGACCTAATGAAAACTCTACAGGCTCTTAGAGACAGCAGCATATGGAGATGCTGGACCTTTTGGCTAGCATTAAAATGGTGTACCGTTTTGAGTCACTGGGGCATGACTTGGAAGGACTTTGTGTGTGTGTGTGTGTGTGTGTGTGTGTGTGTTGGGGGGGGGGGGTGTCCATTGCTAATGCATTGAGAACAACTTCTTGACATCAGGGCATACATACAAGCATCTGCAGTGTCTGCATTGATCTGCCCTTAAGGTTGAGTTTCTTCTCCGTCTTCATCTTCCCAAAGCGGCAGTTTGCAGGGAGAGGATCCGTGTTCGGCAACAGAGTGTTCCAGGTCTGCAATAAAAATTCTCTTTGATCCACTCCTCGTTGTGTTGCACTCTTTCTTCTCCCCCCCCCCCCCCCCCCGCTCTTATTCCCTCCCCATTCACACACACACACACACTCATTCTCACCTCCACTCTTTGCCTCTCCATCACTTATTCTCATTTCCCTACCTCTCTTCCTTACCTCCTGTACTTTCCCTCTTTTTCTCATTGTGTCACCCTCTTATACCTTTCTAACCTCCACTCCTCTCCCCCTCTCTCTCTCTCTCTCTCTGATTAAGCTTGCTGGTGCATTAATAAAGTGCAGCTTCCCCTCCCTCCCTCCTCCAGTGGGATTAGGCAGAGCACTAATTCCATCTCCAGTCCTGCCCGCTTTGAAGTCGACTGCCAGGGAAACCGCCAGCTTCTTCAATTTGCCATTTGCATAATCCCACCACTGCACTCACACATGCCCATCAGAGTGGAGGATGAGCTAATATGCTGGATAGAACTGCATATTGGCATTATAATAATCCAGTGGTTCTTAGCGGCGTCGCTCTCTTCATCGCCGGTACCATCGGGGATCAATGGATCCTCGTCATTATCGTCATCATCATTAGGATGTCATCATTGTTACAAACCACATCCTCATCGCCCTTGATTAATTTTGGCATCATTATCATAATCAGTAATTAGTATGTGGAAATGCTAATTTTGCTCATCGGCAGTGGCTGATTGTATTTGTGTTGCGTTATCTGCCTAAGCAATAACGCAAGGGTAATTCCCAGGTCTGTAGCATGGCACTGCAGTGATCTGAAAGGAGTGTCTATTTACTCTCAAACACAGCAGTTGTAGTGTGAATGCAACTTTGTCATGAATCCTCATTTATCTTCGGAACTTTAGCTGATGAGAAATAATTGAAATGGGAGAAAACGGAACATTGCAGGTTCTTTTAAAGGGTATCACCTCTACATTGCCCAGTCCATGAGTCAGCACCCATGACAGTAATTTAGCATAATCTTATTAAACAGCATATGATCATTAAGATGGATATAAGTGTGACAGCAGGAAATAAATTTTACATGACACCTCCCTCTACTTGACAAATTTGAGGCTACAACTTATATCGCCATAGGCAACCTTAGAAATGTTGAGACTCAAAGTGAGGTCCCTCACCCCAACCTCATCTGCTCCATATTTTTATTATAGCTTATGTCATGGCCTTGGAGAATACTCAATTGGCTGAAGGGTGTCCATTAAAATTGTTAAATGTGTAACTTTAAACCTCTGAAGTAACTGGTTACCATGTTAAATTGATGCATTTGGAAGGTTTAGACAGAAGTGGAAGGTTGACATTGCACTTGCTGTCCACAGATTGGAGTTTTAGTTATATAGACTTTTCTTGGAGGCAGAGCTGCTCTGCAGGCAGAAATAATCTTATTGGTTGAGTTAAACCTAATGGGCGGAGCCAAAGAACCACAGTTTTTCAGAGCGCTAGTTAGCTGACTGGCAAACTGGAATGGCAAAGAAGGAAGTCTTGTCAAAAAATATAAATGGCAATGACTTTTTTTTTTCATTCATTCAAAACTACGGCATTCATGATGTTGGAAGGTCAGCAGCTAGCTAAATAGCTTACCTAGATAGCTATAGGCAAGTATGACTAGTTTGAATTTGGAAGGTCAGCTAGCTAACTAGCTAACCTAGATAACTTAGTATGCCTAGATTGAATTTTTTTTCAGTTAGTAACAGAGCGCTAGGCTTCATAATATTAGCTTCCTCCTCTCTTACCTCGTCTTTTTCACTGGGATTCAGTCTAACGTTACTTAGCCAGAAAAACTGAGATTTTATGGCTCCGCCCACTGAGGTTTAACTCAACCAATGAGATAATTTCTGCCTCTAGAGCAGCTCTGCCGCTGAGAAATGTCAATCCATTCTTGGTGTCAAAGTTCAGATCATGAGCGATCATGATTTTTGTCACACATAGATTAGCTACCGCAGTTGCAAAGCTGTAGCTACCAAACACCGGTTGACTGACTGACCTGAATTTGGCTCCTTCCTGATGAACAGGTCTTGTGCAGTTGGGTTAATAACTCCCCTACTTGTGTAACTTACTTACGTTTATTATTAGTTTATTATTATTATACACATTATTATACTCCAGTTTTCAGTTTGGATTATGGCTGTTTCACCTCATCTCTTCTATGGATATATTTGTTCTCTCTGCAGTTTGCATTGCGGTCAGAACTAGACTGAGCTATACTCACGCGTGATTGACAGGCAGTAGGTACGCCTCGTCGCAGAGAGCTTGCCTGATTGGTTGAGGCCAACCGGAAGCGGTGAGATTTTGGAGAGCCTGAAAACAGAGGCAGGAGCCTCTATCACAGAGGCCTGATCTTCTCTCAGACCATTTGGATTACTGATAGCTGACAAGATGTTATGAAATTTGCGGCAGATAATACAAAAAGAAAGCTGCTTACCCCAGCTTTAACATCAATTTATTCTAAACAATTTGATCATGTTCCAAACAAGTATGAATGAATAGTATTATTATTATTGGGACTTTTAGTGTCCCATGGTCTACATGGTGTTTCAGAGGCTTTTCCACCCTGCCAAGAATAAAACTGTGGGGCAAAACACTGAATACTTGCATTTTTTGGAATATTTTGGCATGAAAATGATCAAAAGTCACCAGCTTCATTCCAAAAATATCAGTATCAGTACCAGCCTCAAAACTCATATCAGCTGAACCCTAGTTTATAGGCTGGCCTCTCTGCACAACATAATTCTTCCTGGAAGTTAAAGCTCGGCACAACAGGAGGGCCATCAGAACAACCTGCAGAGAGGCTCTCTAGACGGTTGTGGTTCAAAAGGAGCAATCCATGGATAATGCATGGTACTTGGACTCAAGCTGGGGGCTGGATCGACTGGGTGAGGGTGAAAGACCCAAAACAGCCAGTGACCCCAGGTTACATGACTGATGATGCGTCCAGTCACATCGGAAGAGGGACAACATCTAAAACAACAACCAGCCCCTCATCCATCCCTTTAAATCTGTAACATGCAGCATGTCCACTATTATCCATTACTTGTGTTAAATGGGTGTGCGCTGCTGCATGTAACACAATTAAGTCAACTCCTTAACCTAGTTAAAAACTGCTGAATTAATATTTTATTCCCTCCTTTTGAAATGCATCCCACAGGAGGAAACACTTGGTTAGTTTGATTTTTTCCTTACTTCAGAAAGCACCAGCATCAAAAACAACAGGTCAGGAGAGGTCATAGAAAAACTGATCACATCAGGTAAAGACTCCACCAAACACTAAATGCGTTTCATTCACTGTTCGCGACATGTTTGCACCAATGGAGACACCTCAACTGATTATAGCAAGTTGATTTTTTTCTCAAGCAATTTTTCAAGCCATGGAATGTCTTTATGTGCTGCATATAAAGATCAGCAATCATCAAATCATCAAACATCAAATCCATAATAGGATTTTGAAGGAACATTGGTGTGAGGGAACATAGTGCTGAGGGAGCATAGGGCCTGAAATTGTGGGAAAATGCAATGATGAGACAGGGGGCTGAGGGAAAATAAGGCCTGAAGTTGACTGCAAAATTTCCCCATGGAAAGCATTACTTCGTGTCGGTACAAAAAAGATCTTCTCCAAATCCTCCCACTGCAAACTACAGCAGACAGTTTCCCCACACTGGAAAATATAATTGATGAGCAAGATTTTAATTTGGACTTTGACAAAAGGGCTTTAAATAAAACAGGGAGCAGCTGGCTGGTCTGGACACACATTAGCATTCAAGGGAGGCAGAATGAGCTCTAATCAACTACAGAGCCAAGGATAAGCAGTTAAAGGTACAAATGGAGTAAGGGAAATAGAAAGAGATGGTGTGTGTGTATATGTGCGTGAATGAGAGAGAGAGACTGTATGTGTGTGTGTGTGAGAGAGAGAGACAGAGAGAGCGAGCAAGAGAAACAGAGAGAGATGGAAACCAGGCAGCCAGCAAAAACCTCATTATGGTATCAGTGTTTACACAAGGAAATTTGTGATATAATCTCAGTATATTACAAAAAAAATTAGTGTGTCTTATAACAAGTGCTGTGTTAAATATAAAGGTGCGTAAACTATGACCTCCAGTTGGCGGTCATCATAAGTGAATCAATTAGAAAGGCATTGATTTATGCATTGATTTATGTTGTTTTTCCTTAAAAGACAGACTATCTCCATATAACTTACGTCAGTTTGATATGACTCTATGATATACACTAAGAATTTCGGTCATAAAGATTCATGTCAGCCTATCAAGGTGGGTTTACCCTCCACTACATTCATTTTAACTATTTAAAGGGGAAGTGACAATAATCGCTGAGTCATTGGTATTGATCAACAATCCTATCGCAGATATGTTATGGTCATTTTGTGTCATGAGGCATTCAAAATATGACTCAGTGTACCTTTAATGAGAAAACCCTCAGCACCCTCTACTGCCAAGAGACCACTAACATTTTCACAGCATAGCAAACATTATCACAGCTATTCCATAATAACTGTCACCCTTTCTGTCTAAAGCCATATGTTTTTGCATTGTTTTCAGTACCTTAATTAGCTTTTGGGCATGAACTGACTGTACCGGCCATTTTAGAGTATAACACAATTGCTCGGTGACTGTGAACACAGCACTACACCAGGTGCCATAATTGTGTATGCTGCTATACAATGGTACCTTTCAGCAAGGAGCATCCTACCATACACGCATACTAAGTAAGCAGGATGCCAGTAGTAGGGTTAGACCGATATGGATTTTTGAAGATATTTTGCCAATAGTTTATATTTTGTGCTGATATTATCTTCAAATTGATCATCATCCTGAATTTCCCCAAGGGGATTAATAAACACAATAAAGTGCTATCTTATCTTATCTTATTTTCATACCAAAAATTACAAGTACTCAGTGTTTTCTCCAGAATTGTATTCTTGTCAGGGTTGAAAAACCTCTGAAACAGCATTTAGACCATCATGGGACACTAAAACTCTCCTCTGAAACCCTGGAAAACAATATCAATAATAATAATAAAAAAAACATATTCATGCATCCTTGTGTGGAATCCAGTCAAAAATGTCACATTAGAATCATTTCAGGTTAAGGTTTTCCCATTAACGACCAGTGTAGCATTGATCAATTCTACAATAAATATGCAATCAAACTGCCCCGATATCTGCCTTTCAATAGCAGCCCAATATATCGGCAAAGCAATATATCAATCTAACTCCAGCCAGCAGGCAGCATGTATATTTAAACACATTGACGACAGGTTCCTCTCCTGCTTGTAAGTCTGATCATGTTGATTTCTGTAGCGCGGTGTTCGGTGTAGTCCAGAAACGCTGTACCTGCATTAGAGCGCTCAAAGCAGTAACTCAGCTATACAGAGGCCAAAGGACCTGTCAGCTTGCATGACATCACCGCCAGTTCTCCTCAAAGCTCCCCTCTCCTCTGACTGATGAAACCGCAAAAACAACCTTCCCCTCCTAATCTCGCAACAAACTTCAATTTGCTGCTAACACGGGAAAGGGGTGAGTTAAGTGTTCAATGCATTTACGGTTGAAAGCGAGTTGAGCGTGAAGAAATTAGTTTTCGATTGTCTCAGGGCTGTCGAGCACTCTGACTTTCCCATGAAGCCGAGCTGGCACTCTTTTCTCCCCTGCTTTCCTGTTCTCCAAATTGAGGAGGGAATTTGCCACGTCTCTGTCCGCAATGTAACACTACGTCATACGGTTCAGCCGGCTTCTGGGGACGTCATTTAAGGAATGATACAAGAGGAAGAGGAGAGAGCGTGAGCAAGAAAGCGACAGCAGAAGACAGAGAGGAAAGCATAATGAGGGAGAACTTTATGAGAGTGCGGTCGGTTTTCTTCTGTGGGAACCATAGTGGAAGAGACTTTGTTGCATTTTTGTATTTGGTTCATTTAGGTTCATGTTGCCCAATTACAAGCGAACCAGGGCTTGTAAACAAAAGTCACATGGACTCACAAGAAATTCCTTTATTAGACAGAGTTTTGGTGACCTGTCATCCTGCCAGGTTAGAGATTTTGGCAGGGGGGCGAGTCAAAGTGTCTGTTTCCAGTCCCTGTAACTTTAGCTATGGACTTACCTGCGCTCTTTGCGCTAATTGACCTTCTCTGGTGTTCAAACCAGTTAAGAACACATGAAGAAATAGCTGAACATGAGCATCAGTCCAGACTGTGGTTTGCCCCTGGTTCATTTTGTTACGCTAGGCTTTCCAGGTACGAGGTCCATCTCCACAGAAAACCTTTCGTTTTGGGGTTGTTTCATGTAGTTGGTTCGGATTACCTTACGAACTGTACTGCAGTTCTCTCGTTAGAGGACCGAGACTTGCATCTTCAGGCGTCTTGGTGCCGTTGTTTGGTGCCACCCAAGTTCAAATGGCATTGTTCTCATCTGGCCAAAACGAACCAAACTAAAGGAGTAAACACTCCAGAGTTTGAATAAAACCCTCCGAACACGTTTGGTATGAACATGTGCCGGAGATTCATTCAAAGAATGACTTTTAATTCAGTTGAGAGAAGCGTCTGCACTCCAGCGCTGCCCTTTTCTAACAGATAGCATTTTCTGTCAAGATCTACCATTGTTGACTCTCCTCAATAGGGCTTCACAGAGCAGGAGAGCAGAAAGAAAAGTGCCAGATGCTCTAAAAATTAGAGGTGACTTCATGTGCAGCCTGTTTTGGTGTATTCACTCTCTCAGCCTTTCCATACAGGTTCTTTTGGGCTGATGTTTCATCATGTAGTCATGGCCACATAATACTCGGACGGACAAGGTACATTTTCTAGCCTTGTCCTCCCAGCACACCCTTTTTTCTATGGCAAAGAAATAGCTACAAAATGAATAGTGGCCTTCTTTGAGATGGGTTCCCTTTGATTTCTTTATCAAAAATGTACAGCCTTGGTATTTTTATGTGCAGCCTCCGTCGATGTTTCCTCACCGCGTTTCAAAAACCCCTTTTCCTAGGCCCCAGACCCTATTAGGACCTGAATGTTTCTTAAGAGAAGGGACAAATTGAATTCTGTCATGTGCGAATAATTGGTTATGCAAAGCAGAGGAGGAGAAAAGAAGCAATACATGGCTCAGTTCTGGATAGTCCCCACATTTCAGGAGCAATGCAACCTCTGGCCAAGAGGGAAGCATCCTCACATCCTGGCAGAAAGAAAACAGGCATTCATCTTTATGATACGTGAGCGCACATAATTACATCAGCATATAAATTATCCCTAAGCACAAAAATTACACTTTTTTCCTTGATGTTGTCAGGTCTTTGATGGTTTGGTATGCTGTATGAGGACTATCATCTTGAACCCCCCCCACCATCTACAGTCTCACATTTGAGGATGTTGACAGTGATTAATATGTTTGCAGTAGAGACAGGGGTGTAAGGAGGGGGAAGCATCTCTCCTCCTGTTATAACACTTTTCTGGCATCAGTTTCACACCTTTCATCTGATTAAGCACAGAGCTTTCCCTCCCGGTACAGTATGTCTTGTTGACAAGCTCTGTCGTAGGGCAAAACACACACGCAAACACGAGCAATACCGATATTTTTGGATTGAAGATGCCAATAGCCGATATTTTGTGCTGATATTAACTATTTTTTAAATTTGACCCTGTCATGCCAAAGAATTGACAACAGTAGTCAGTGTTTTCCCCAGAATTTCCGTAGCACATGGCGACATGTTCCCCCAGAAAACTGCACTGTAAACACTACACAGCATTACTTTTAACATGAACAGACTCCTCAAAATACACTTCAGTTTGATTTTCAGCATTACAAGGCCTTAAATCTATCAAAACACCAGTGAATGGTTAAACATATAAACTTGAAATGTAAAGCTTTACTTACAGTTGCTAACGTTCTATGCTAACTAGCTAGGTAGCATGGGAAACAGGATTTTACATTTAGCAAAGAAAATCTCATGGGAGTCTTATTCATGTGTGGAATCTGATCGAAGTGTCGCATTAGAATCAATTCAGGTCAAAGGCTTCCAATAGACAACCAGCGTAGTATTTAATTCTACAGTAAGTATGCAATCTATCAAACTGCATCATATCCATCATATCAGCGGTAGACAACACTGCCTGGATGATATCCCATTTTTAATAAAGGGCCAATATCGTCTCAGCAAATCAATATATCGGTCTAACCCTGATTCCGTTTCCTTTTTTGAAAATAATTCCCCATGGGGGATCATTATGAAGAAGATGCAGAGGGAGAAGGAGAGCGTGCACAGTAATAGAGTCTACCCAGAGAAAAGAGAGAGACTGATTGGGAGGGCGAAGGATAGAGACACCAAAAAAAAAAAAAGAGGCAGAGAGGCTGCTCATAGATGATATATGCCCCAGTAAGCAGCGAACCCCCTGACAGCTTTCACATCTCTGAGAAAACATTATCCAGGAGGGCATGCAAGAGGAGATCTGCCAGGGATTGCAGTCTGTCCACACATTACACTGCCGTCAGCAAGGCTGGGGCAGGCAGGCAGACACGCAAACACACACGTAAAACACGCAAACACACATATGCATGCAAACAATTATATTTCCCTTCACATGCAAGCACAGTACAGTAGATACATGTCATGCCAGGGTTTACATTTGTCATTCCTCAGTTTCGCTCATTCTTTATCGTTCGTTAATCAATTCTTGTCGTTTCGTAGGTCTAGTAGTCTCTTTGTTGGGGGGGTGCCCACAATTCAATTTGTGGGCAGGGCCTTGGTGATGGCGTAATCAAACAGCACAGAGGAAGAAACTCCAGAAGCAATGGCGGATGAAGATGTCAACATCCATCGTTTGATAAAAGCCACTATTAAAAAGCTGAATATACCTGCTCTAAAAGCTGAGCAGTATACGCCTTTGAAAAGCTTTTATTCAGAGAAATACTGACGTCAGAGAAAGAAACTAGATGGACATTCCCTCCAGACCTACGAAGACGCCAAAACTGTGTTTAGGTGGGCTTCAAGTGGCATGACCTCTCCTCCTACAGAAGTCTTGTGGGGGAATTAACACACCAATGAGAAGCCTATCTGTATGCAATTTATACATATTGAGGGGGCAGTGAATGAATCTCCAAGAATACAAACACAATAGTAAATTGAAGTGGTAATCCTAGAGATCCTTGTTTTTTTTTTTTTTTGTCTCCATCTTTGTTGCTCAGCGCTCATCGCTGTGGTGTTTCTGCACTGCTCTTCCCACAGATCACCTGTCAATCAAACAGTGTGTCCAGTATTGTGACGTCTTTTTCCTTGGATTTTCTGTTGATGCAGTTTGAGTTTCTGTAGGTGGCGCTCTGTTCTTTGTCTGATCAGCCATGGTGGCTATCACTGCTCATGCTAACTACCCAGCAGCAAATGGAAAAGCTTTCATGAACTGGGAATAGGTTGACTCGCTATTGCGTTATAGCAATCAGTGATAGGGAGTAGCACAGTGAACATTTATTTACGAAAATGTTGCAGATTATTACTTTAATTTTGCTGAACATCAGTCAAACACAACCATTGGTGATTGATGTGCATCAGTATGAAAGACATATCCATAGTTTGCATAAAAATGAAAGAATTGTATTTAGGACATAAGCCAGTCTATATAAGACGGGCAAGAAAAGAAGAGGTGAAGAAAAGAACTCATGGACAAGAGAAATGATGGACTTGTCCTCCTCCCTTCTAGCCTCGGGAAGTTCACGTCTCAGCTTGATTATGTCTCTGTATCTGATGTGCTGTATCGCCCTGTACTTAATTCATTGTGGTACATTTTGTTATGGAGTTAATCCTGCATATATTGTTACTTTGCTCTACTTAATTAAAGACAGAGACAGTTATTCATATAAGTGTCTTGCCTCCTTCATCCCTCAAGTGTTCAGATGAGGAGCACAAGTCCCAAAATTATTACTTAATGTTAATTGCTAGTGGGTTGTATTCATAAATTATCACGGCATAATTTTGTAGAATTAGTCCCCAAATTCTCACTTAAAAGGATTCCTCTGGTGTTGGTGAAAGTTGGCCTCATTTTCCAGACTGGCGTCTCTCCCTTATGAAATTGCTGTTATTTTTATATTGTAATAGAATAAATAAGTAAGATGTCCTGCATTTTACGTAATTACCCTAGCTTTTGAAAACAGCGCCGTAGCTGACCTCAAAATAGGTTGTTGTTATAGCTCCAGCTAATTTGTGGGATGATTTGCAGAATGATACAGCTAGCTTATTCCACACAGACTATTTTGAGGCGGATAAACACTCTTTCACAGCGGCTTCAAGGGCTTGAAGTAGCCATGCAGGATGTTAGCGATTGGTGAGAAGTGCCGTGTAAAGCAGGACTTCCTCCATCTAAACATACCCAATTGATTTGAAAAAGCAGAACTTTTGTCAGTCAGGAACTACTTTTCAGGTACATTGCATGCTTTTATACTACTGTTATATGCTTACATCTTTAACTCATAAATCTCCCCCATGGATTACGTTACTGCACATCTCTGAAGTTTGGATTTAATATTGTAAATGTCAATGGGACTGAATGACATTTACAAGGTAGGGAATAGCAGTCTCATGTGTGATAATGGCATGTAAACATCCACAGCAATTTTGTAAGGAAGAGAGGACAATCTGGAAAATGAAGCTAACTTTCACCAACACCGGAGGAATCCTTTAAGTCAGCTGTAGTAGAAACATTGTCCACATCTTCAAATGTTTTTTAGAGTTGTATTTCCCTGTATGCTCTATCAAAGTTAGAGGTTAAACTTTTTCTGTCAGGCACGGCTGCTTTCCTGTCATTGACTTGACTGGTGTTTTGTTAATCTTGCTAAATGTACATGATTCAACCATTAAAATGGAAACTCATATTTCCCATCACATACTCTACAATGAGCCTTTTCAACCTTATCAATGTCATCAGCACAGTGTTATTGGATTTTATTTCTTATGTTGGTAGGTTGCCAACAAGTGCATCCAATTGGGAATCAGTGTCTCTTTATGTTTCATCTTTATTGCTTTAACAATCTTATGCATCTGACTTTGTGTTTCCAGGCACGGTTTTATTATCATTATTATCCTGGATTTCAATGGAGAGTTGTGGTGTCCTGTGACGAGAAACACTTAGTACTAGTAGAGATTTTTGAATCTTTTGGCATGAAAATGGTCAAATTTACACAATATTGGCAAGAGATGTAAAATACTTCAAATAACTGCTTTTCAAAGTAATGTGTTTATTCCTATTACTCTAAAATAATAAAGTACCTTAATTCGGGCAAACTTAATTGTCCTGTAAGGGAAATTTTGTTTGCAGACAAGGTTTACAGTAATAACACAATAAAAACAGTAAAGCCACAGTATACACCATAAAGACAAAAATCAGTTGATAAGACCAGACAGGGAGTCAATAGCTCCATATAGTGTAAAAAAAACAAAAAAAAAACAAGCTCATTAGTACAAAAACAAAGTACTTCTACAAGCACAGGAGGATACATTATTTAATGTGCAAATTAAGCAATCTAATTGCAGTAGGGATAAATGAGCCCCTGGTTCTATTATTCTTGTGTTTAGGCCACTAAAGCCCAAACTACACATTGACTACATTCATTCCCCAAACTCTAACTGTAAAGGAATTATGCCAGGTTTTTAAGTGATTGTGCCATTGGTCAATTTAGCTGTGATGAGAACATACACCAAAATAATCTGTGTCCCCCATACATCAATGACTCCGGTGCTCCATGCTAACACTTTGGCATACACTATGTTGAGTGATAGTAGGCTAACAACATGCTGACAACAGGCTATCACTCAACATAGTGTATGCTAAAGTGTTACCATACACTATAATGATCACCATGTAGGCCTACCTTTACAAAGACATCTCACTTTCTTTGGGGAAGTAGTTGAGCAAGCCGTTCATTCGGGTTTTCCAGTTCCAGTACGTACGTAACCTGTATACCGAATACTGGAAGTCCACTCAACATGGCAGCGGTACTGAATACTGGACTTGCTGCTCATTTCGGACAGCCTGCAAATCACACTGTGCCTGTGGTCATTTAGAAGAACTACTCTTTCTTGATAAGACATGCTTTCATTGAAAAAATAAACAATTTAGTATGACAAACTAGTCTATGTTATTGCTTTGAGCATTTTGTTTTGAGTTGTGTTCCAACTTGTGGTTTTCCCCTTGGGACTTGCCATACTTAGATACCGTTTTGCTGAACAACTCATTCATTTACCTGTATACTGAAAACTCAAACTCAACTAGACATGGCAGTAGTATCGCTTGACAGACGGACAGCTTGCAGATACTGTGTCTGTGGTGTTTGGTGAGGCTCGCGGCTGCAGTTTTCAGCTTGGTTGGTAGTTACTCATTTTGCATACTGGTGTAACTAACTTTTGCAAATTATTTTCTTAATAACAAACACACATACCAATTACAAAATTACTATTACAGTGTTTCTCTCAACATATAAAATATAAATAAATAAAATAGACAAGCAGAACCAGTAAAATTATAACTGTTAAAAATAAAACACTCTGCATGACTTTTCAGGACATTGCCCAGAAATTATGAAGACTGATTGCTCAATCTAAGGAAACTCGAAAACCGAAAATAAAAGCAAGGGCAAAAACTGCCCCTTACAGCACATGTGGAAGCCTGCTGTACTTGGAATTCCCTATTCATTCTGCGTACACAGAGAAATAATCCATTTTGTTTGTTTCTGTATCATAGACCCTTCATCTCCCATCGTCACATAGGTGGATTTGAACCCACTCCACCCCCTTGCTCTTAACCCTGGCTTGCAGTGTGAACATGTCATGAGATGTCACCAAGGTTGCCTTTCGAATATCCTTTTCATGCCGAATCAGAGCCTTTTCAAAGGCTCTCTGAAGAGATAAGCGTAGCCTGCCAACCTGACTCTGGAATACAAATGCTCTTTTTAGCATAGCGAGGTGAAAAGGGAAAGATAACACGGGGAAAATCGTCCCAGAGAGGAGAGCGTGCATGAATGTAGACCTTATGTGAAGGCATGAGGACAGATACAGACAACCATGTGTACAGAGCCAGGAGAATGTGGGATAGGACAGACAGGGAAAAACAAATATGGTAAGAGAAAGACGGCGGGGTTAGAGCAATAAATCGGTTTGATGATATATGGGGTTGATATTGGCCTTTTATTAAATATCAGATATTGGCCAGTCAGTGTCATCCACTGCCAATATGATGGAGGTTCCTCCCTGACCGCAGCTATAGAAAAATAGTCTGTAAAACCTGCAATGAAATTTAATTTTCTTTGCACATAGTATTCATTCATTTAATTATTCAATACTGGTTTTTTTTTGTAATTAATTCCAAATGTATAACCCAGAGTTTCCCTACCATTTAATAAGTGTGGTGGGTCACCCTGCCTTAAAGAGCTGCTAACCCTAAAAGAATTTCATTAGTCTGGGTTTCAGTGGAGAGTTTTAGTGTCCCATGGTGGTGTAAATGTTGTTTCAGAGGCTTTTTTACCCTGACAATAAAACTCTGGGGGAGACACTGGGTACTTGTAATATTTGGCATGAAAATGGCCAAATACAACAAAATACATTTTTTTTTAATTTAAAAAAATCAATATTGATATCAGATATCAGTGGCAGGAGCTAAAGAGAAAATAAAAGAGAGAGGGGAACAGAGACAGAGAGAGAGAGAGAGAGCATGAGGGGCAGAAATTACAACAGAGGAGTACAGAGTCATGTGCCTGGGGGTAAGACTATCAGTCAATCCCTTAGAAGTTTTACTCCATAGCATAGTGATCCTGAAAGCAGGTTTCTTAGATTTCCTCTCTCATATGTTCCCTCACATGATGTATATTAAATCAGCCAGTGAATAATGAAGCCTATCTCACATAAATTAGAGACATGCTAAATTCCCCTCAGGTTCAATCTCCATGAATATTAAAGCAAATTCACAAGGTTACAGAGAGAGAGAGAGAGAGAGAGAACGAGAGAGAGAGATGAAGAAAGATGAAGAGGGAGGGACGAAGAGAAAAGCAGATAAAGAGGTGAGCCCGTGGCAAGAGGGGAAAGTAGTCCTGTTAAATTTACATGGCCTTGACCGTGTAATCATCTTGGTCACATTTGAAAACAGGCACCTAAAATGGGGATAAATTAAGTTTCGATGTTGCATGGCTCGCCACTGTGCCGTGTCACTATTTCACCCATCTACATGTGATACTGAAGTGACAGCAACATTTAAGTGGTAATCCCTGAGATCCTCATTTTTTTTCTCTGGTCTCCCGAAATTTTGTGAAATGAACACAGTGTCTAAAAACATAAATACATGCTCTGTGTACGAAAAGTTAAAGAACTACGTTTCCCCACCAGGAGAGGATTATGTGAAGGAGCCACGACTAGGACAGGCAGCAGTCTGACATTGAAATACTGCAGTGTGGGGGTTGGGTGGGATTCAATTCCCAACTCATGACAATACGTTTTCTACTGTGAGTGAAGTTTTAATTTTTAGCTTAAGTGTTTTTTATTTAACTATGACCACAACCTTAAAGGAATCGTTCACCCAAAAATGTTGTCATAGTCACCCTCATGCTGTTGTTTGTTAGTCCATATAACACACAGGGAGGTTGCCAGCACAACTCCACCTTCTCCAAAACAACTGGAGTCAGTAGGGTTCTTTATAACTCCAAAAAGAGCAAAACAATTACCATAAAGTTACTCCATACAGCTCGTGCAGCATTATCCGATCTTTGATATAGACGGCAGACTGTTGGTGTGCTTTATATAATAATTATTCAGTGCAGAACGTAGGTAGATCATCACAGATATATAAATTTGTTCATAGTTCTTTGGCATCACAAAGAGGATCCTCAACCCACTGACTGAAATCAGGGAGGACCGACAAACAGGATTGGTATCAACTGAAAGGTAAGGTCATTGCCTTCCCCTTATTACTCAGTCTTACTGGGTGTTCTTGTTAAGTGGTACAGGATCCATTGAACTGCTGCAAATTCTTCCCTCTATTATAACTGTAGGGCCTGCTGATGGGTCTGCTCAAAGAACACGCCCATGTACTGAAATTTCCAAAAATCAATTACTTTAAAACTTTAAAAACACAATCAATTATTTCCAACTTCTAAATTTCAATGTATTGTCTATGACACTCACCAGACTTGTTTTCTTGTTTTATTTTCTGCTGGTGGCAGATCACGCCCCCTTTATTCAGTTCGGTGGCTGAGAGTGTGCTTTCTCTCATATGAAAATTCCTCACGAGTGAAGAATAATGATATGTTGGAAAGCATGTTCTTAATTGTGGTCGGCTTGTAGTTATTGCATTTCAGGTAGGCTGGGTACCTGTACAAAAATTCAGAAGTTAATACATTTCTGGAATACAGGGTTTCGCACAACAATGACGATCGTGGATCACTTTGGGAACTGATGCTATTCTTTTCATAACTTGGACCTTACATCAAATGGATGGGAAAAAAAAGACAATTGTGCATAATTTTATAAACATTTCCATGTAATGTATCTTTGGAAACCTTGGGATATTGACTAGAATTTAAAATAAGGTTCTGTGTAGCCTATGTGAACAAAGCTTGGCTGCATTGCATATGTCTGTAATAATAGACCCACTGGTATGGTCAGCAGCGTTGACGAGGTTAATCATGCTTACTTAAATTACAATTGACCTTGAGGACAAGCCTTTATACTCACGTTCTCAGTTTGCCCATGTTGGTCAGGACACGCAGTGATGTAGCATTTGGACTGGACCTCTGCAGCATGAATTGACAAAAACGGCAGGCATTTTCTCTATCCTTCACAGAAGTCTGTGACCCGAGCCGGAACCTCTCAAAATCCAGAAGCATTCTTCCTATATGAGCAACAATGTGGGCAAAATCAAATTCAAATCAAATTTGACTGATATGTCACTTTAAAGTTTAGTCACATGTTCTAACATCATGTTCAAGTTCATTTATTTCTATAGCTCTTTATCACATGCATGTCTCAAAGGACTTTAAAGAGAATAAGTCTAACTAGATCTAACTGATTAACAATCAATTGTAGAACAGAATGATGTAAGAAAAAAAACACAAGGAAGCAGAACAAAATTTTAAAAAAAGACACACAATAGCAAATCATCATGCAATGTTAGCTGAAAATACACTGAAATGTAAAGGTTAGAAGTTCCTAAAACAAGTACAATACTTACCATAACATGTTTTGTGCAGGGACGGTGATTTCACGTTTCCCCTTTTCGATGAGACTGGGGTATTAGGGTATTTTGAGGAGTTGGTACTGTGTTTGACCTCAGGTAAATCAAGGGTGCACATTTTGAAAGTGAGCGACTCGTAGGTGCGCTTCTTTGATGTTTCTAGAGCAGTACCTTGCTGCGAAGCTTGGTTCTCACTCAAAGGCAGAAAGCTGGACACCGGGAAGAGACGTTGAATGTGGCAGGGGAGTAGATGTTCTAATATCTGGCAAAACCTGCGGCTGTGAGTCTTCTGAAGCCAAACGATTGCACAGTGAGTGGAAAAGACCTGTATTTACACCATTATTTAGCGCAAATCTTCATTAACGCCTTGGAGTATGCTGCACAAGCTGTTTGGAGTAATTTAGTTGTGGTCTGTGTATGTATTTTTTCTGTTTTATGTGAAGCACATTGTATTTGCCTTGTGTATGAAATGTGCTATATAAATAAAGTTTGCCCTGCCTGGTCATTTTTGCCCCTTTTTGGAACTCTAAAGAATAAAATGCCGGCAGAGCTGCATTAGCTAACTCGCTGTGTGTTATGTGGATATACAAACTTCACCGGTGTTACACTGACTTGAGGGTGAGTAGATAATGACCAGATGTTCCATTTTTGGGTGAACTATTCCCTTAAACCTGCAATAAGCGATTTCAGACCCTATAACCAATCCTGAAACTACTTTGTGCTATGTGGAGAGTTCATTGAGACATAATGATATAAACCAATATCCACACAGCAGCCAGCTGTGTTGTTGTTTTCACCTCGTTTCTAAAGTTTATTGTCAAAACCCGGCCCAACTCGAAGTTCCTCCCCGTCCATTCAGTAGCTTTTCATTTTTTTAAAACTAGCTCGTCTCCTCCCTCTCCCCCTCCCATTCCTGAAAAAATTCTCGGAATGGCGGAACCGATGAAGCGAGCGAGTAAACTCAGTTCAACTAGTAAACTTACTACCTGCCTCTTCACTTGTCATTGTGGGACATGTACCCTTCAGCGGGAAGAAAATCTGGCAAAGTGAGACTGGTAACCGGCGACACTTCTCAATATGTACGGTTAGCTCAGCTATTAGTGTTTATGCACGGTCCTTCGCTAGGTTTGTCCTTTGTGGCCTCCATAGTCCAGCGGCTTTGCTGTGTGTTGTAAATAGCAAATGTGTTTCTGTCACCCTCTAGTGGTCGGAAAATCGCTTAGTGCAGCTTTAAAGGTCCCTTGCCTCTTTGATTATAAAGGAGTTGGATGTGCCATCTAAACATCTTAACAAATTAATGTTAAGTAACGGAATTACCCGATCCATATGTGCTGACTGAATGGGTGGATGATGTGACCCGCTGGCCTAGCATTGAATGGCCTGACAGTTATACTCATCTGGTGTAGAAACAAAGTGCGTACACCAGTGTTTTACCTATAAGTTTTTGTTACAGCGGGGGGTTGTCGCTCTGTCTGTGACCACACATCGCTATTTGTCACTTCGATCAGGAAGGTGCGTGTCGGCAGAAATACATTTGATAAAAAAAAAAATCTTGCGCATTTTCAGCACCAATGCTGCTATTGAATTACTATACAAAAAACTATAGAAAATATTTTAGCATGATTTAGCATGATTTTACTGTGGCGGCCCACCACAGTATAATAAGGGAAACACTGGACTGTACACTAAAGAAAAATTAAAGTTATGTGCTTATGTACCAAGTGGCCACGTTCAGGATATAAGATATAAGGATATAGCTGATGGATTTTGTGTGCTTGCTTCTGATGTGCTCCCTAGCCACAGGGGCAAAAGTCCAGCATGTACAAAGTGGTGATCAAAGTTGTTTTCAGCGAAAACGATAATGTGCCAATTTGTTCTTTTACATGTCAGCAACAAGAGAAGAATAACCTTAATAAAAAATTGCTTTTTGCCTCCATGAAGCTAGGTTTGATGACTCCTACTGGTGAAAAGTGAAAAACAGTTAGTAGCCACTGAGTTTGTGAATAAGAAAATGAGTTACTGTGTATAGGAATGTGAAGAAAAGTGAGAATATGGTAAATAATAAACATAGAAAATTGTTTTGTTATATTTTGATATACTTTTGAATTTTATGCCAGAAGAGAATTTGTTTATATTTTCTATGCGTTGGAAATGAGGAAAACACACTGAAATACAATGAGATAAGAAAAAGACAGACTAACTGTACACTGAAGATGTTTATTAAATTATAATGGGAGAGAACCCTGAAAGTCTGTTATCCTGTTTCCCAGGACTCTTATCTGCTACGGGTTACCTGTCCCACACCTGGGAGGTGTAACACTAACTGCCCAGTTCTTCTATTTATTCCAAACAAACCAGAAACTTAAAATGCATCACTTCTTGCGAGGATTTTTCCGTGGAAAGATGTATAACAGCAAATGTAAAAGCTTTCTTGAAATGGCTATATGTCGACTATTGTGTTATATCAATCGGCAATAGAGAGTAGCAAAACTGACATTTATTTATATGAAAATATTAGATTATAGCAGATTATACATGGAATGAAACCACTTGATGCTACCAAAAAGCCAGAGCTGTTGGCCAAATCTTTTAATTCCTACAATGAGCTGCACTACATCTGATAGCAGGCGTCCTTGTTATTGACTGCGAGAATTACACTTCCCCTCTCAGAATTCACCAAGGGAGGAGCTAACAAGTGGAAGTGGACTGGAACTAAATGATTGGAAGATCAGGGGGATTTTGGGGTTCCAGAGGGAGGCGTATAGGAGATTACTGATAGGAATAAGACATTCATGTTTTCAAATAGATATTTCTCCTTGCTTGAGAGGAGCTTCCAATTTTATTCGCCGGTTCAGTTCACAAGACGTCATCTGGTGTGTGCGAATGAGATTCGAAGGGATGAGAGCCGAGGTTTGTTAGTGTGTGTGTGTGTGTGTGTGTGTGTGTGTGTGTGTGTGTGGTTGTTTTAGACCAGAGCTCCAGTCCACAGCCTTGATGCTGTGGTGGGAAGGCTATGCTGTAGATGGCAAACTGGATCTTCATTATTTTCAGTGGTATAACAATGGACAACTCCACCAATGCTGGTGTCATATGCTGCCTGAAGACTGAACTTGGCAACAAATTTGAATTTTCCCAACTCTTCTACCACCTTCTAGGCAAAAGTACCTGCTCTTCTTGTCTCCTTTTCCAACAAAGATAAAGTTGTGAATAAGTAAGAACTTTATTCTTCTGACTGAACATTTTGGAGTCCGGAAAACCCCCACATAAATTTAAGTTTGTCTGGGTTTTTCCACTACCCTACTTTGGCTTGGGAATCATATTTCATAATTTATTCATGATATAACCTACTAGACATTTTGATGAAAATGGACAGTCACACAATACTGTTTAACAGAAGGCTATTTTTTGTATCAGTGTACATGGAATGATCAAACCTCTTGTTCATCAAACCATGAGAAGGCAGTTTGCCGTTGTGATCGACAGACATCTGGTGATGCCGACTGGTATGGGGTTTATTTTAGGCCAAAATGTGAACGCGACATTACGCATGCAAGAGGTGCGAAGCAGATGAGTCACCCCGTCTCTTCTGCCTCCTTCACTTCTTCTGGTTTCTCTCTCGCTTCCCCTTTGGAGTGACGTCTAATCGGATAATAGGACTGCTGGATCCTCTCCTCTCCATCTGGCATTCCCACATTCCCATGTCCTGACGCCCCCATCTCTCTTCAGTCTGTTCACACTCAGGAAACACACAGCTGGGCTATGGGTGGCGGATTCTCACCTTCATGGCAAATGGATAGCTCACACACGCACACACGCACGAGAAGGAGAAAAGAGAATTTCACTACAGGGAGCAATGAATAACACATTATGTTTATAGTACTACACAAAAGTCTGCCCAGTTAAATCAAATTCATCCGGTGAAATTGACTGTCAACTGTCAACTAATGATCATACTGACAAAGCTCCATTTCAAACCATACATCAAGTAAAAGCAGAGAAAAAACATGAAAATTTTAATGTACAGTTACATGTCATGGTACAGTGGTCAAACCTATAGTATAGGGATGGGACGATATGCTTATCTCTCAAGTACGATTCGATACACGACATGGGGTTCACAATTCGATTCAACCATGATACAATGTAATAAATTAAAGGTCAATGACAACAAAGTGTGACTGCAGAATTATTTTTATTTCTGAGCCACAAAACTTTCTAGCGATGGCATTGGCTTGCTAGAATGTAAACAATTTAAAAATGTCATTACAAAGTGCAAATAATATTGTTTCAGTAATAATAAAATGAAATAATAAAAATGTAACTAACATTGCGATTCAACTCTGAGCTAACTACCGGCTATTTATGGCTTATCTAAGGGTGTCATATATATATATATATCTTACAAATCGATTTTTGGCCATTTTTGCTTGATGTTTTCTCTCCATTATAATGATAAAAACTACAAGATTTACACTCACTCAAGCTAAGGTTTGGTGAGGGTCACAACTTGCCATACCCAGTTGATGCCCAAGGGCTTACCAGGAGAAGCTAGCGAAGACATAATGGCAGGATTACGGGGCTGGGATATTACCTATGGGCTTACTATACAGTGACTGCAATTCATATAACTAGGAGATTAAAAGGCTTATTAAAATGAATATAGAACAGAATGGCTTATTAGGAAGGAACAATGACAAAATGACTGGATAAAATGTACAGTAAGAAACTATGAGGTAACAAGGCCTATGGGGCACGACACTTATTAAGAGATACTACCTGCTAAATGGCTTACAATAGCTAATATTCAGAAGAACTAATGGCATAATGATGGAATCGTGAATTAATTGGTACAATCAGCCTAGTTGTAGATAAGATGTGAAATGGAACAAACAAGTAAGCTGACTTATTCTATTTGTAGGCAAATTACAGGGGGGCAAGAAGTGGGTTGTAATGTTGTAAGGTCAAGTCAACTCAACAACTCAAAGGTCGTCATTATGACTGAGGTCAGTGCCACTGGCCTGAAGTTATTGAGGGAGCATACGGTTTTATGGGCATAAAGAGATGGATGTTGGCATATGATAGTCAGCAGTTCCTCACAAACAAAATGAACCAAGGGCAAACCGCAGCCTGGACTGATGCTCATATTCAGCTATTTCTTCATGTATTCATAACTGATGTGAACACCAGAGAAGGTCAGTTACAGCAAAGAGGACAGACAAGTCCATCATGCTCAGCTAAAGTTACAGGGACTGGCTCAGGGACTGACTCACCCCCCTGCTGCCAAAATCTCAAACCTCCCGGAATGACAGGTTACCAAAACTCTGTCCAATAAATGACCTTCTTGTTAGGCCTTGACAAGCCCTGGTTCGCTTGTCCGGACCAAAGACAACAAACAAGGTAATGGATGATTTGAAGCAGGTAGGGGTTTATGGACAGGGAGTGGTTAAAATACTTAGAAATGTCTTAATTGTTTTACCACCAGAAATGTCTTAATGCCTTATCTTCTGCGATGAGGAGGAGCTTGCAGGCGCTGCCTCAGTTTTCCAAGAATGATTTTTGTTAAGCTCTCCACTGGCGATGCTTGCTGCTTGCTGCATTAACAACGAAAGTGGGCCCTGCCAAAATTGCATGGCTCCATTTTCTGACTTAAATGAAAATCAAATCAATGATTAGGATAAAATAGGGTTGCACAATTATATGACCATTGTTTTCATAATTATACGTTTTAATTTAATATAATGTGAAATCTCTAGCTGCACGCCCCTCACTACAATGAAGTAATCCATCCACCCACCAGCTCATTGAAGGCTCTGACAGCAAGCAACGGTTCCCAGCCCACCAGCCTGTGGAGAATCGATTGGCTCTGGCTGGGGGGAAAAAAGGCGATCATGCTGACGGATTCGCAACAAGCGACTCCACTGAAATATACTACACACACACACATAGATGTACATATGCAATGTGCATACACACGCACACACACACACACAGTATGATGGCATGAAGTCAGAAATACAGATACATTCACAAGAATGAAAGTGACGTATATGCACCCAGACACACTATGGCATATTCAGCACCAAATAGCACCTATCCTTCAAGTATAGGCCACTGGAGCAGATAACTCATGGCAGGTATAACCTCCTATGATCTGCTCCATGGGTAATTTCCACTGACCCTCTGCCTTACCTACTGTCTAGCTCTTCACAGGCAGAAGGAACCAGAGGAGTTCACATAGGAGGAGATCCCATGCCAATATGAAGCATTTAGACCAGGGGTCTCAAACTCAATTTACCTGGGGGCCGCTGGAGGCAGAGTCTGGGTGAGGCTGGGCCGCATCAGGTATTCCACAAGAAAAGCTTTGTTAAAAAAATTCCAATCTTCTCAAATGTCTTTATTTTTATTTTTTAACACAAAATAAGATTTAAACGTCTTATTAACAGTTCTTTAACCTCAATGGGTTCTTCTGAATATGAATTGTCCTGAACATGAATGGAACATTGAAGAACATGAACTGTTCTTTTGAACATGGCTTCTCTTGCCTACTCCTTGCTGCTAGAGACCTGGCAGCGCTTCCTCTCGCATAGCTGAGCCACATTTGGCTTGAGGGAGGAAGCAGTTGAGACCCTCAGTATGGCTTGAAGATGATTATCAGTAATTCTGGACCTGTACTTGGACTTATTGAAGTTCAAGGTGGAGAAGAGCTTTTCGCACAAGTATGTTCTCCCAAAAAGGCACATGGTCCGCTTGAACATTCGGGAAAGCTCAGGGAAGCTGGGGGTCAATTCTCTCAAAAATTGCCCAAGCTTGTCTGCTTTTCCACTCACCTAGTAGTGTTCATCGTGTGAGGCAATGCAAATAGCGCGATGCAAATAAAAAATAATGACCCACAAATAACGGTGCGACCCTATAATTGGTCCGGTTTACCGGGGACTGTTATCGCCGACGGACAGGTGTCGCTATGTGACTGCAGACTACATTAGGCTACATTGAGTTCCTTACTTTTCTTTTATCCCGCCGCGTACGCATCACTTTGATTTATTTTGTCAGAGAGAGACATATACGTATAATGTCCCGCTGGGCAGCAACTTAAAAAACTTTTTTTTGGAAGTGTTGTGAACGCAGCGCGCTGGGACGAATGTCCGCGTGTGCCCAATAGAAACGAGGCAGCCAGCCAGGCACGGAAGAAAACTCTCCATGGCAACGCTGCTGTAACTTTCACTCATTGAGAAATGTTTCTCTGCTTGCATCAAGCCCGGTCGATGTCCCACCCCCGAGAGCCATATACCCCACCGTGACTGGTAGGTTCGTTCAGCTCCGCACACAATACTGTAAAGTGCCATCCATATAAAACTCGCGGGCCGCACTAACATTAAACTTTCATATTAAGGTGGGGGCCACAAAATATCGTCTCGCGGGCCGCAATTGGCCCGCGGGCCGCGAGCTTGAGACCCATGATTTAGACTCTAGATTTAGACTTTAGATAAAATTCCACCCTTGGATGCTCTTACACTGTTATATATCATCAATCTGTGATGTTTCAATGCATTCCAGGAGTTACTTTATGATGCAGAATTGTAATTTACCTTTTTGTTGTTTTTTGTTTCCCTCAACCTACCTTGTCTACATCTATTTCACTCAGTGATTTCCTACATTTCCTAGAATTCCTTTGGACAAACCTCAACAAACATGGACAAACTTGCCTGGACATTCAGCTGTTGGTTTTACGTGTAGAAGGAGAAAGCAATAACAATGGCCATAGTGATAGTAACGTCAAGAGAGTGAGCTTTTCCAATCTAGTCGCACCCCTTACTCAAAATGCAACATGTCTTGTGGCTGTATTGCATTATGGACCCGAGAATGCAAAGTATATCGCCCATGGGTGTTTTTTAACAGTGTTAAGGGACGATCACACCGAGAAGCGTCGCTAGAAACGCGTCGCCACCAAAACCATTGTTTTCCTATGGTACGGCGCGCCTGGGGCGTGCTCTTCTCTTGCGACGCGCGTCGCATTTTTCTGGCGGTTTTTAGGCGCACATAAAAGTTAAAATATTCTCAACTTTTCAGCACAAGGCGCGGAGTCGCACCGCTCGTCAATGTCACATTTGGGCCAGGCAGCCAATCAAATCAAGCAGAAGGCAGGCTTTCCTTCCTGTTTTGATGCGGTTTGATGTGGTGGGAACGGTGGGACACTGGCAAACACAGATGAAAAGCTGATATTAGCGGTCTTTAACCCGGTCGCACATGCAGCCCTGCTCCACAGGCGCACCAAGCTGTTTTGCCCGACAGCGGTCTGCCTAGGCGTTTTTGACGCGGCTGCACCTGTAGCAACGTTTCTCAGTGTGATTGCCCCCTTAAGGTGTTATAGGGTGGATTTTTCAGTCATGTCAACACTTAGTTACAAAGCGCTTCACAATGTTAAAAGAAAAGATAACAGAGGAAAAAACAAGCTAAACAGACAAAAAAGACCAAGCACATTTAAAAAAATCAGTCACACTAAAAGGCCATAGAGTAAAAGTAATTATTTAATTGATTTTTAAAATGGCAAAGGATTCTGCAGACTTAACACTTTCAAGGAGGTTGGTCACAGGCTAGGGGCTGTATAGCAAAAGCACGATCACCTTTGAGTTTTAGCTTGGACTGTGAAATGGCCAAGGGCCCCTGATGAGAGGACCTACGGGACCTAGCGATATTGTAAAGGCAGAGAAGTTCTGAGATACACTGAGGTGCAAGACCATGCAAAGCTTTATAAATCAACAGCAAGTATTTAAGTCAAGTCTACAGCCAACAGGGAGCCAGCTGCAGCTATGAAAGGGCTTTATGGCTGATGGCAAAATATAGCAAGTTATAATAATCCAGTCAAGAAGACATAAAATCCTAGATCTAAATGAAATAAATAATCATATCTTAACAATATTTCTCAGACTGGAGAAGGCAGGGCTGGGTAACTCTCTTAACCTGCTTATAGTCAAAGAAAACACCCACAATATGTAATGTCAATTGTTTGTATTGTGATATATATTGAATTTTACTTAAAAAGCTGCAACTCTGAGCTAGCTGGCTGATGCTACAATATAGTGAGTTACAATAATCCAGTCATGAAGACATAAAATCATAGATCTAAATGAAATAAATTATCATATACTTAGCAATATTTCTCGTACTACTGGAGAAAGCAGGGCTGGATAACTCTCTTAACCTGCTTATAGTCAAAGAAAACACCCAGGTCTCTGGCTTGGGGCCTTTCATTTGCTGTTAGCTCAAATTAAGTCCACAATGCTTGGTATAACAAATATGACTATTTACTGTGAGTAAATTGTATGAATATTTGAGCCATCCAACACTTGATGTCTGTAAGGCAATCATTTAAAATGATATGGCTATTTGAATCATTTGTTTTCAGAGGTAAGTATACTTGTGTATCATCTGCATAACAGCAAAACTGTATATGGATTGTGGCATATTTCAAGAGATATTGGTGTGAGAGGAACATGTGTCACCAGTGTTGACAGCAAATGTCCTACATAGGTGATAGGACCTGAACCAGTTCAGCGGTGTTCCCAAGATGCCAACCTAATCTAGTCGGCTCACCATAGTTGTGTGATCGATTGTATCAAATGCTGAGCTACGATCCAGAAGGATTAAGATGGAGCGGTCCCCAGCATCCGCAGTTAAAAGAAGGTGGTTTTTAACTTTGAGCGGTGCAGAGTCTGTGCTATGTAGCTATGTAGCCTGAAGCCTGATTGACACTTCTCAAAAGTTATTGTGGCTGAGGAAGGAAGTAAGTTAATTTTCAGCTAAATTCTCTAAGACCTTTGAAAAAAATGATTGTTTGGCTCTGTACTTACTGGGGTCCAGTGGATCTAAGGAAGGTCTTGTAAGGAGAGGTTGAAAAAGGGCATGTGTAAAGCCAGAGCCGAAAAAGCCAGATGTTCATAGGTAATATGTTGGGAGCCACACTGCCAATGATTTCTTTGAGGAACCTTGTCCAAGCAGTGTCTAGGGAATAAAATGATTACTTCATATGGAAATGGTCTCCACCAGGACATTACCTAAAATTGGATTAAAACAGTTAAACACGGCAGAATTTGGAGGCAGAAACAGTAAGTTCATGGTACAGGTAAATTGGAGCCTAATATCATTGACCTTTTTTTTTATAGAAAATCCAAAGAACTCTTCACATTTCTCTGGAGTGGCATCCACACTTCAGCAATAACAGAGTCTATGACTTTAAATACAACTAAATAGAACCCTGGAGTTGTGACATTTCTGTGTGATAAGGTCGGTAAAAAAACCCTTCTGGCATTCTTGACTGCCCTTTGATATTGCCATCTTAGGTCTCGTAGGATCTCATAGAAGCTTTGACATTTATCTGATTTCCATTTGCGCTCAGCTTTTTTGAACTCTCTTATGATCGCTCGAGATTGATCATTGAGCTAAGGCAAGGCATTCAACTTAGGACTTTTTGCGTTTAATGAGCACAATGTCAAGAACAGCTGAACATTTACTAGTGAACAACTTAACCAGCTCATCTGTGTTTTGAGAGGGTGCCATGTTGGAATTAAGCTGGACGTCACAAAGGCCTCTAAAAATCTACTAGTAGAGCTACAAGAGAAGATGCAGGAGAAAGGTAGGAAAATGTTCATAAATTTATTTCACCCACATTCAATGATGTCAAACTGTCACATTATTCAATTTTCATGTTTCTGTTTTCAAATATACTGTGGCTCCGGATAAGAATAATATTATTCATGATATTCATGTTTTGCAAATAAATATAGTTTAGTTAAAAGAGTGTTTATTGAATGACTTTGAAGACTAAGGCTCAGAGTTGGTGCACTTAAGTTATGTGCCTCCGTCCTTTAGCCAAGACAAAAACTATGTGAGAGAAGATGGAGTTTAAAAATTCTGCAGTAAACATTACTGATATAGTTTGCGCTATGATAGTTGTTTATTCATGAGAGGTTCCTCAAGGATTGGAGGGAGTTCGGAAGGGGCCTTTTTGAGAGGCAGCCAGGGCTGGTATTTGATGCCCTGATGATGCATCAAGGTCGGCATGGTCTTCCTCCATCCGCTGAGGTGTCAGGTGTGTGTGGAAGCTGCAGGGAGATGCCCACAGACTTGGAGAAGTGTTGTGGCCAGGAGCCAGCTCTCTGCATCGGCCGACTACCATCATTTTCTTCACTGTACTGCCTTGAAGCAGGGTTCCTGCATATTCACAGGAACTACAGGGAGGACGTTATGGTACTCAGCCATGCAAGGGAGCCTGGGGATGACAATCAGGAGTTCTGGTATGCTGCCTGAAGGGCCTACATCTACTGGCAACATGGTGCAGTAGGCCGTGGAAACCGGTTGGTCATCCCCAGCTGCTGCGTATGGCAGATCAGGGACAAGTGGCCTGATCCCCATGGGCAGTACACTAGCTTTATTCCTGGCCAGTGGAATGCCTGTTAAGTAGTGGGGCATTTGTTGCAGTTCCCACACACATACACATTTCATGGCTTGATGCATCATCAGGGCATCAAATTTTATTAGTATTTAGATGTAAATAGTTATGTATATATTGTTCTATATAGTTCTATTTGTATATACCATTTTATTCAGGGCCAAATGTTAGACAATTGAATCCTGAAAACCACTGTTACAAACTGTTTAACTATTTTTAAGAAAAGCACATAAGCTTAATGTTGTAATCCATTCTTCTAAAAGATGAGAATATGCACATTATAAATTAATATCATTTACACACTGTACCTCTGAGCATTGGCATGAGTAACCTGAGGGACATAGATCATTAGACATTTTCTTTTCTTTCTTCTTTATTGTGCACTACAATTAGACTGTTGAGGTGAATTTCCATAGTTATGCTGTAATTTTCCATCAGTGCTTGCTAATACATTTTTATAGTAGATATGTCTAGTTCAGTGATACATATTTTATTTAAAAATGCACCTCAAAGGCCCATGCCCTTTTTCCATTTGTATGCTTGGCCAGGTGTTTTGTTTATGGAAGAGAATTCAGTGTACATCCATCTCAGTGCAGATAGACTGGTGCAGACACAGATCCACTGCAAACCATCCATAAAAAAGGAAATGCCATGAAGTTTTTTGAAGTACACAAAATGGCATGTTGCCATGATCAGAAACAATCTATCAAAAAGATGGAAATAAGCACAGAGTAAAAGGCTGCAGAGATAAGAAAAGTCATGATACATAAGAGTTTTGTTTAGATGATGGCCCACATTCTAAAAGTTTCTCACACTGCATTCACTAATAAATGTTCTTAAGTGTGCATGTACCTTCATCAAGTAACGTATATCGAAGACATCATTCCATTGTGGAAATCTCTGGACAGAGTAGGGGAGGTCGGGGTGAGGAAGACAAAGAAGAAAAATCTGGAGGCTGCAGGTGATGGGGTTGACACTTCATGCATCACTGTACCATGTAGACGGTTATATGCAGGCTAAAGGAGTGATAGAGGGAGATACAGAGAGCAATGGAGACAGAGAAAAGACAATTTGAACAATCGGTCAACCAAACCAACAATCCAAAAACAATACTTACCCATCATGTCTTCTGTGGCCGTCTTTGCATTCCTCCAGCTTGTCAGTACAACAAGTGAAGGGAAAGGGACCATGTGGGAAAGGGGCCATATAGCTGGCATATACAGTAAGCAGGTAATGCTTACAGGACAGTGAAAAGGTGAGCAGGATGCAGTGGATAGAATTAGGGCCATACATTGAGCAAACATCACTTGGAATGTATGATGGATGTCTTGAGTGAGCAAGCATGTCAAAACATCTGTTCTACTGCTGTCCAACTGATTCTTCACATTAGGAAAATCAGATATGTAGCTACAATAAATAGCAATAAGGGCCCATAGAGAGCAGTGACAGCAACATTACCTGACTCCAGTCCGTGTATAAATGTGATGACAGATATAATTAGGGTGCTGTGTAGTGTTTGTAGATTGCAGGCTGTAAGATACACTTACCTGAACACTGGCTCTTCCACCCGCCAGGAACTTTGCTGGGGTTCCATAAATCTTAAGTTTGGCTGGCATCCGGGAAAGCTACCAATAAAAGCCCTTGAGGACATAGTGACAAACTGTAGAAGTTCTACATCATTGAACAGATACCCAGACCTCTTCTGTCTTGTTTTTGTCTAAGCTCAGCAGTGGGTGGTGGGGGAATGGGCAAGTCGTCGGGGGGTCATCATGGCAGAGGGACCTCTTATATGGCATTCCCACACCTGAAGATGTTCTCCTCCTGACAATTCTTGCCTACAGCTCTATGTGTTTGGACCCTTTATGGTGTACACACTCCACTCTCAGTGGGCCAGTCACATTCCCTTTAAGAGAGGCACTTGCCTTCAAGTTCAAGAAATTGACAATTCTATAGGCCTAAAGAGAAACATTCAGCAAGTCTGAGGAAGAGCTCTTTGCTCAAAATGTCACTTTAGATTATTTTTTTTGGCATTTCTGCCTTACTAGACAGTCACAGTAGAGAGAGAGAGACAGGAACGACAGGGCAGAGAGAGGGGATGACATGCAGTAAAGGCCACGGACCGGATTCAAACCCACACTGCTGCAATAAGGGCTTAGCCTTAATGGTATGCGCTTTACCGGTTGAGCCACTGGGGAACCAATACCAACGACTCAATGATTGCTTGGCCAGGTGCTGAGATTTCTGGCTTTCAAAACTCACTTTCCAGCCTGCACTCTCTTTTGGAGCAAGTGCGCTAGCACTTTATCAATGCCCGGGTGGAGGGCTGGGGTTGATTGGAGTGAGTGAAACTATACTATAAAAACTTTACTATACTTTAAAAACTCTACCAAAGTGCTGTGGTAGCACAGTGCTGTTGTTACTAAGAGAATCACTAAACAAAATAATTAATTCATGGATTGACTTGGCCACAACTGTTAGAAAATCATCGAAAATCGTCAAAGTACTTTCTGGTATGTGGATGTCCGCAGGCTGCAGCTAGCACCCTGTCTGTGTTTGTGACTTCTACTGTACTTCCTGGTGTACGAGCGCACACTGTATTGTCCTAATGCGGGCCTCTTAGGGCTCTGCCTAAACAGTGTGTGCCATAATTCCTCTGAGCACTGCGCATGGAAAAAAGTGTACAACAGCACGAACAAACGATCACATAGAGCCCGGCTCCTATCCCGAGAATCGAAAAGCTCCTCACACATTAAAGTTTGAAGACCCCCCCAGACACACACACATACACACCCCTACTTATATTTTCAACTGTTCAATGATGGAGGACGGTGGTACATGCGAGTGAACGAGCGGCATCACAGTATATATATATACAGTATATGTATATGTATATATATACTGTATATCATATATTACCTTGGATCTCTGCAATTGTGAAAATGTTAGTTTACTGTTCGTGTCAACCACAGGCCCCTTAGTTCAAGGGGATGGGAGGGGATGGAGGGTGGGGTGGGGTGTGTGTCAGAGACTTGTGTATGTGTAGGAGAAGACAACTTATGCCGATGTGGCTTCAATGCTAGTGGTCGACGATAGAGGCCGATAAAGGTCATGAATTACTTAATGCACCTCTAATAATAATATTAATAAGTAATAATAAGTAAATTAATATTATTACCTATGAAATGAGTAATGAGTAATACATAATTTTTTTAGTAACGAGCCCAACACTGTTGAGCAGCACTGACATTTCTATATTGTAGACATCACTCTGAAATGCAAATGTAACTTTTGGAAGGTTGCTGAGGCTCTTCATTTGTAATGTGGCAGTGAGATGGAGGTGGATGGTGAATTTATACAGTGTTTAATTTATTGATCTGAGTCAGCTTGACGTTTGTGATTCCATATTAAAGGCCTAACTCTCTCAGATGGCATTTAATTTGGTGTTATCAGAATCACTAACAGGAACACAGCTGTGCTGTCTCATCAGCCATGCTGAGGGGAAAAGTAGGGAGGAGAGATGGGACCTTAACAAATCAGCTGCAATTGACAAGACTGATTTGATTTTTCATTTCGGCACAGGAGAGGAGCACATTTTCAGGCTGAAAATGGGATAGGGTACATTAATTCATTAGCATGAAATATATCTGGAGGTGGGATATAGAGTTTTTATCATTGCTCTGGGAAGGAACAGAGTTGCCCAAGTCTGGAGCACAGATGAAAACCACAGCCAAGGTTGTGGAAATTGAGCAAAACTACATCCTGAGTGACAGACAGCATAGATGGTCATATTAGCTGGGCAGCTTGCCAAGGAAGCCATACTCTACAGTCCTCTAGACTATAGCTTATAAATATAGAAGACCATATGTCCTCTGAAAAGGAAACAAAGAGACGTTAGCTGCCTGTAACAGCGGTACAGCAGAGAAGTACAGCATATAGGGCCGAGATGTGATTTTGACATTTTAGTTTCTGAGTATGTTCTTTTTATTTTATTATTCATTACATTCAGTGTCTGCAGAGATGTACTGTATTCCTTCGTGTCAATGTTCCCTATGTGTCCGTCAACCAAGGTACAGTATCCTCACAACACTTCAACATAGAGCCATGAAACAAAAACCAGAATGCTCATTGTGTCCAAAATGAATCAATGACCTTGACCAATTGAGGCCATTGTGAGTTACAAGCATCGGGTGTTAGTGGGAATGTGAGAGGTGAGAGGATTCTCTAAAAGGTGTCAAAATACTTACATTGCAATAGGTTGAAGGGCACACAAACATGACAAAACACATGTTTCGTCTAGTAAGCCTTCATCAGAGCATGTGAATAGCAAATAAATCCGGACATAAACACACCAAGATAAGGCTCAAGACGTGTGATAATCTTTCCACATTGTACTATTTCTGAAGCTCTATACCATTTACTAGGAATAAGGTTATTTCCTTAGGCAGGGAAAATCATTTATTCACCTTGCCTCTGAAAATGACCAATACCATCATCATAACAGGTTTTGGAAAATTCCACCTCACTTTATTTGATTATTATTCCCATACTCCTCTGTCTCACATTGTCTTCCCCCCTGTCTGTGAGTGATAAAAACCCAGCACTCAAGCAGGGCCGGTTTTATGATTTGGGTGATAATCGTGGCCATATGTGAGTCCTGTCACTGCAGGGACAGATAAGGTCGAGGGACTGATTATAGAACTGCAGAGCGCAGCTAACAACCCCATCTCATCAGGAGTTCGCGTAACACCAGGGCGTCCTGACTGGCTGTCCGCTGTCTGCAGATATTCAGCTGTATCTTTATGAGTCACTCAGGGATAGTAAAGTTTGTGTAACTTGTAAAGCCGGCGCTAATGCTAACATCATGGTTTGAAACACCATGGGAGTGATTTATGGAGGATCCAGGATGGCTTCATGGGTAGACAGGGAGTCTCGGCGAAATCTCACAGTGCATTCAGTGTGATCACAGTCCCAGTTGGAGAAGGATGGTGACACACTACATGACTGGACAGACTGTGAAAAGATTGGACATCACATAATTAATAACTGGCATTCACAGATTTTTTTTGTCTAGCTTCATAGAGGTGTACGCACTTGATGACCGGTTGGATTTGGGGAACACCCACTTGAAGATGAGTTGGATTTTGGGAACACACACACTTGACGATCAGTTTGATTTGGGGAACACACACTTGATGACGAGGTAAATATGGTGAACATACACTTGATGACCAGTTGGATTTAGGGAACACACACTTGATCAGTTAATTTGGAGAACACACACTTGACGATCAGTTTGATTTGGGGAACACATACTTGACGACGTGGTAAAAATGGTGAACACACACTTGATGACCAGTTGGATTTAGGGAACACACACTTGACGGCCAGTTGGATTTAGGGAACACACACTTGACAGCCAGTTGGATCTAGGGAACACACACTTGACGGCCAGTTGGATTTAGGGAACACACACTTGGTGATCAGTTTGATTTGGGGAACACACACGTGATGATCAGTTTGATTTAAGGAACACAAATTGGATGATCAGTTTGATTTGGGGAATGAAACTCCAAACTACAAAACTTATTTTAGTTCTTCCTTCCATCCTTGGCTATTGCCAGTCTCTGTTCAGATTTGATTGGTTGACCAGTTCACACTACAGGAGGCGGTCAAAACTTTGGCTCCAGATTTGCTTTGTAAAAATGAAACATGTTTGAAATAATGGTGATGGTCCTGACTGGACTGGGAGGCCAAAGGCCTGAACCCTCATTTCACTACAAGATAATTTCTACAACTGCCACAAACTAGCTCAGTCTGATGTTGAAATTCAGGAGGAGTAATGATTTAGGCAGGGAAAGATCTTGGTGCTGTGTTTAGTGTCTCTAGGTTGGTTGTTCTTGTTTCTGCTATAGTGTGCACAATCATTGATGCCAAGTATTTTCAGTGGAGGAATCTGCTGTAGAGGTAAAATGCAATTGCTGTCCCAGTCCCTGTGTTTATAACCGGGTGTTTGAACAGGAAACAGCAAGATGATTGAGAGCTTCTGTTTACCTTGCCTACTTCCATTTACAGCTTCCATTTACATAATTTTGTCATCCTCTCTATTTTGCACCTTAAAAACAGTGTTTTGCAAGATCCTTGTTTTTTTTATTTTGTCTCCATCTTTAGTGCTATGTGCTCATTGCTGTGGTGTTTCTGCACTGCACTTCCCAGAGATCACCTGTCAATCAAACAGTGTGGACAATACTGTCAAATATTTTTCCTTCTGTTGATGCAGTTTGAGTTTCTCTTTTCTTTGTCTGTTCAGCCATGGTGGCTATCACTGCTCATGCTAACTACCCAGTTCTTCTTCTGTTTATTCCAAACCAACTAAAAACATAAAACGCATAATTACCTGTGCAGCAGAGGATTTTTCCTAGGAAAGATCTGCCAGACCAGTTTTCATGAACTGGGTATAGGTTGAATCACTATTGTGTTATATCAATCAGAGAGAGAGAGAGCATAGCAAAACGGACATTTATGTATATGAAAACAGAGATTCTTCTGCTGGCTCCCCCTGTCTGCCACTGATGTATTTCACTGCCACAATTTGTTTTGTTCTTCATAATAAATCAGACAGTGAAGAAATTGTCCATCCCAGCCCAAGGTCAAGGATAATAACTTACTAAGTGGATAACTGGATTACATGCATTCACATTTGCTTGCACATGCACACCCCACACACATACACACAGCATTTGGACGTGCACTGTAAAACAGGTGAAGTGTCCTCTTCTCTCTCTCTCTCTCTCTCTCTCTCTCTCTCTCTCTCTCTCCCTCACACACACACACCGCACACACACTTCTTCTCTACTTCTCTCCAATTATGTTTTGTGCTCCTACCAAAGCCAGCATCCTACACCATTACTGAAGACAGAGACTTTATTGTACAAACTGTCCTGCAGTCGCTGAATCAATCTACCCAGAGTCTCTATGATTTATTCCAGTCTAATTGCCTAACTCCAATATTAATAACTTTCCCCAGCCCTGCTATAATCCCTCCATAAGAATTATCGAGGAATTACATACGCAGTAAACAAACCTTGTGACTACTTTTTTTTTTTTTTTAAATAAATGACTTCATAATCCATCAGAGGAAATACAAATGTCATTTCACAGGACAGAGAGAAGACAAGACAAGAATAGGCCTCTGACTCTTTACTTATTTCTCCAGCTGTCAAGTCTCAGACACTAAATCCAAATCTATGCCAGCCAGAGCTCTTATGTAGAGTCTTAGCAGCAGATTGGCATGAATGGCTGCATACTGTTTAGATGCCCTGCAGAGTTTCACTGATGAAATGTAGTTATAGTCACAGTGCCTAGAATATTTCAGCAATGATACCATGCAAGCCTTAATACAGTGCATTTTAAAGCTGCAATATGCCACTTTTTTTACATTAAAATACCACTAAATAAATAGGATACATTCTACATTATTACATTGTGTGTACATTACTAAATCCCCCTGTTTGCCTGAAATTGGCTTTTCATTGTTGGGAAGTTTTGGGGCGTATACCATTTGTTGTGGGTGTGTTGTATGGGCGTGGCCAGTGGTGAGCTGGTTGTGGCTATCAAGGTGAGGCTAGTAACAACAACAAAGGAGGAATGCAGTAAGAAAAGAAAGAACAGCTAAGCTAAACATTCAAAAACAGGGTGAACATCAGCGTTACTGTGTTTTTTATTGCAGATCTGGCTGTGTTCGACACACACAATGACGCACAATTTAACTCTGTCAAGGATTTCTTATCCTTTATTTGATCAGGTCATCTCATTGAGATTGAGATCAGTTTTCCAAGAGAGACCTGAAACAAAAAGCATTCCTAAATATAGCTGCAAGCAGCCATTAGTGGGGTCCAGGCCTATGGAGAAAATGAGTGAGAAGTTTGATTCAACATCATGGAAAAGTTCTACACCTCACTGATAGAACATTTCGGTGACAGTAGGCAACTGCAGGTGAAGTGCTGCCTGACATGTTGGCATTTGAAAAATCACCAATTTGTCATGATGGTGGTGCTATTCAGCATGACCAGGCAGCTCAATCATGCTGTGTGTTTGGTGGAGATTGACTCAACTGTAGGAGAAATTTAAAAAAAAATAGTTGCTATAGCAAGATTGGCCTGATGGTGGAGCTATAGAGGATGACCAAATGGTCTGTCACACTTTGGGGTCCATCCCAAATATATATATCTGAAGTTTGATTGTGGTGAGTGCAAAATGTTTCTCCTGTAATCAAACACAAGTGGTAAACGGCATCCAGTGACTTCAAAGTAGAAGGGCATTACTCTTATCTTCTGTTAAAGATGAGCCTGTCACTGCTTCATGCACAGTAGCACTGGTTGTATGTGAAGCAGATAGACACTCTTGTCTATCTGATGGATATGGCAGTAGGGACTTGTATTGATGCATCTTTACTGCCTTGAAAAGGTTTTAACATGTCTATTATCTGATAAAAATGTAAATGAGCTTTTAGTGGATTGGGTTTGCATTAAACAGTGGGCTAGATTGGATGTGGCAAGGCCTTATCTCACCAATAGAATATGATTGATAAACTTGCATTTGAACTATGCATTAGCTTCTCTCCATTCCCTCTAAGCTTCTGGATTTTTCAGATACATATTTTTCTGTTTGGATTCAACTGCCGATATTGAATATCTTTAAATTTGACCATTTTCATGCCAAAAAGTTACAAGTATTCAGTGTTGTTGAATCTTATTCGTGGGAGGGTGGAAAAGCCACTGAAACAGCATTTAGACCATGGGACATAACAGAAATTGATCTCTCCTCTTCTACGATGGATTTCTCCCTGTATGATTGTTGAACATCAGTGCAAAATGGCGGCTCTAGAAAGAAGCCCTCGCTCTTTGATTCTGAGGAATGACACCAAAACCTGACGTTTACAGTTGGTGTTTTATACAGCTGAATTTTTCTGCTATCAAACTCCATCGTAGCTGCACTGGAAACATCTCGATGTGACGTGGCATCATGTTGTCTAAGTTTGGCCAGTTATCCACAGGAATAAGAAAAATACACCAAACAACAAAATAGACCCAGTAATGCAAGGTGGCCTACATCACCAATAGCTGTTTTTTAACAGTTTAGTTTTTTAGGGTGGAGTTTTCCTTTAACGGCTTCCAATAGCTAGCTAGCTTCGTAATGCGGAAGTGAGCGTGCATAACAGCTATTTACAGATCAGTTAAAAACATATAAAGGTACAACATGCAGTCTTGCTAGTTGTTTGACCCTTTTTTTTAGATAGACCTGCAATCTGTCAGCCTTTATTAGCCTGTTTGTGAACATGTCCAAAGCTGCCAAATGTCAGGACCGTCAGCTTATAAACGTAGCCAAGGCCTCCGGCACGAGCCGCCAAGGGCTGTTGCACACAAAGGACAAGGGCAGTCTCCAACACCCATCACAAAAAAAAAAATTATTCCCATTTGTTGTGCAGTCCCTAGTCAGCTACAACAGCTCAGGACTGATTGGAGGACGTTCACATATGCACACTTCAGCTGCTGTTCAGGGTTAACTCTTTTCTTCAGACTCTCTGTTTCTTCTCTCCTTTACTGCCAAAAAAGGAGGAGAGCTGTTGGATTGACTCCTCTAGAGAAGCAGGAGGGTGTATTCCTCACCCCCCCTTGCAATGTGAAGTGCTGTTTAAGGGACAATGAAATGTTTAAGGGACAGCTTTACTATGGGCCAATACACATTTGCACATTTAATTTAGAAACAAATCCAGTTCCCAGGCTCCTTAGTTGCCCGATCTTAATTAACAGTGGAGAGATAAAAAAGAGCGGGTTGCAGTTGCGGGCTCGGAGCGGTAACTCACCCATAATAAGCATTAGAATAATTCCCTTTTTATAAAAAGGACAAATTTAAACTGATTGCCTTTGCACTGCCAACCCTTCACAGGATTAGACCCTCTGCCATACAAATGGAAATGTGGCTGTATAGCGGGTTGGATTTGGCCAATAAAATGTAAAGCAAAGGGATGTGTAGCATGCACACACATACTCAGCTGCGCACATGCACCACACACACATACACACAAAGTTTATTTGACGCTGTGGATCTCAGAATACACACATCTCAATGCAGTACAAATTTGCAGTACAAATTGCTGTAAGGACAATGTCGAGGCATTTATACAAAGTTGGTTTTGCTGTGGTTTACATGCTTATATCAGCAAAAATTGGGGGTTTTCAACAGTAAGACCGTAGATATATTTACTTTTATCCAACATACATCCTACTTTCACCCCTTTCCAACAGCTAGCAAACAGCTAGACTTCATGACTGAACACACGCTACTGCCCTCCTGTCCTCCTTCATACCATTATGCCAACCCCACTTCCTCCTATCACCACAGTTTTGACCACTTTATATTTGACCTTTATAGACTAATATCTTAGAACAATAGAATTATTAAATAGCTGTTAAAGGTGCTATGTGTAATATTTTATCCTCAATAAATCATTACGATATTAATTCTGAAACATTAGTATAATTACAGTAAACAAACGAGACCTTCGCTATGAAAACTGGCAGCCTCTACCGGCCTCTACTCTGCATTTGACATTGTGAGCCACTAAGTTGGATTTGGCGGGAAATCTGTTGGATTGCTTTACGGCACAAAACAGGAAGAGGGCGCTGTTCTTCCAGAGCAAACCGAGCTAAAGCTTTTAGACTTTCTGCCAATTGCAGAAGGCGGAAGGAGTGAAAGGCAGATGAAAAAAATACCTTCCAACATGTTAATCCTCTTCAGCAAAGCCAAAGATGCCAGGAAGTAAGAGGGGGGCAGGAAGGAACGGGGTTTATGGGAAATGTAGTCTTAATTTCGAGAAACACTAGCACTGAGATAGAGGCTACCAATCATCTCCACCATGATCTTGTTTGTTTACACTAATTATACCAAGGTTTCACAATTAATTTCACAATGATATATATTACATGTAGCACCTTTAAGGTTGAATCTCTCAATTATTTGTTTACATGACTGGACCACCATCATGTCAGTGGCTTCTTCTTCCTCCTCCGGCTCCTTTGTCTTATTAACCTTAAGCTGCATTACGAAGCTCTCCACTCATCCTCCTCATCAACATCTAGTCTGTTCATACCTCATTCCAGCCCAAACGTCTTTCTTTCTTTTGCCTGTAACTGCTCTTGCAGCCCTGTATTTTCCCTTTTCCATTCCCTCCCCATTTGTTTAGGTTCATCTCTTTTCCCTCCTCTGAATGGATGTTTCTCCTCATTCAGTAAATCCTTAAGCTCCTTAGTCATCCTCAGTTTATTACTGAGAAAACAGCACACTGTTTTTGTAGGGGCAGGTTTATCCAGATCCAGTAGAGCTGTATATACATACGTGTATAGACCTCAATATATCTGATATTTACATCTGATATGATATACTGTATATGCAGTTTGGTTGATATTTATTGTACAACTGCTCAATACTATACTGGTTGTCTATGGGAAGCCTTTAATCAACATTGATTATAATGCAATATTTTGATTAGATTCCACACAAGCATTCATGAGTATTTTCATTCTGATTATTATTATTATTATTATTATTATCCTTGGGTTTCAGTGAGTTTTAGTGTCCCATGATGGTCTAAATGCTGTTTCAGAGGCTTTTCCACCCTGACAAGAAGAACATTCTGGGGGAAACACTGAATACTGCATGGTCAAATTAAAAGAACTGAATCACTCTAACCCTATTATAATTTACGTCCCTTGATGTTTGCATATATTAAGTCCAGAGTCTTATTGCCCCTAGTTGCACACATCACAAGCTGGGACGATGCGGGCAAAGAGGAGAGGGAACAGTGGTTAAAACCACCTGATGTGGCCATGAAGGCATCGGGTTGACAGAGGAGCTGACGAGTGACAGTAAAGATGACATTAGCTGCCACTCTACTGTCTGTAGATGGCGGATGTGAATAAATGGACACGGCTGAAAGCTCTGTCCTTGCACCATCCCCGCCCCACATTTCCCAGGCTTCATCTCTGGAATTATAGGGTCAGAGACATACAGATATACCTGGATACTATAGACTAGATCCATATAAAGTAGATGCACACTTTACCATTCCCATGTACCACGACCAGAAAAAGCACCAACATAGGTAGCATATAATAAAACAAGTTAAAATGTGTGTGTGTGGGTATCATTATGTTGAACAGTGACTGAGTGAATGTCTGTGTTCTGTGCATACAGTGTATGTACATGAATTAGTTTAATAATGATCAAGAAATATATATTAAAGTCAAGTTTTACATAGTTCAAAATTTCTGTCGCCTCTCACCATCCACGCTCCATTATGATCTGCCCTGCACAAGAGTCTGGGGTGAGTTTGTTTTAGTTGTCAGAGCGGGCTGGTTATTTTACATGAGACACTTTTAAAATCAAAAAAGATCTCAACGATTACCACTTCAAATGATCGCGTAGAATGCACATCGTAACAGGTAAGAAATGCAGTAACAGCCATATGTCCCAGTCTTTGTTCAAAACTGTGGGAGAGGTCAGGGCAAGGACATCTGTCATTCTGCCAACCTGCATCAAATGTCAAGACCGTAGCTTCCAATACCCGAGAAACCGTGACTTGCCCTCATGTGCTGTATATGGATGATATCTTATACCTAAAGAATCAAATATATATATATACGTATATACTGTATACATAATATTGAACAAAACAGTGGAATTAAACTAACTCAATACAGTAACATCCACCAAAGTAGCTCACAACAGTATCAAGTATTTCTGTGGTGGCAAATTTTAGTTGAGTTTAGTTGAAATCTTACAAAAAGGTATACAAGTTTCGTAGAAATTTATTTTACATATTTTTCAGGTGTTTTTTTTTTTTGCTTTATTTGACAATTTCACAGTAGAGACAGCAAAGATGGGAGAGAAAGGGGGATGACCTGAAACAACGGTCCTATTCAAAACTGGGACAATACCTTAGCCACCTGAGCCTTCAGGACACCACAGTTAAACGTATTTAACTTCTATACTATAATGTATAAAAGGGTACATTTTTGTGGCATTACCCATGCCTTCTTACAGTTATCTTAGAAAATGTCAACCTTGAGGAGAGAAGCTAATCTTTTGCATCCTTGATGAGTAAGCGTGGAGAAGTAACCCAGTAACACCTGCTAACTGCTCTTTTGCCTTCTGCCAGCGACAAGAATGGCCTTGACAAGGTGATTGCCTCCAAAGAAAAACATTCAAATCAAACCTCTTGAGCCCTGCTAGACAGCCTTCTCCAGATGGCAAAGGATGAAAAAAAATCAAACATCTTATCTGTCAGCATTGTAATCTTTTCCAATTTATTTCATTTTTTTCCAATTTAGGAAAGATGTGGAAAGATGCAGACATACGTGCTTACAGATATTGCTGCATAACCCTCTATGTGCACTGCCATTTCATGAATTGGTATACATGCTGCTGGAATACAGAATATCATCCGGTCAGTGTCATCCACCTCTGATATGATGGAGGTTCCTCCCTCACCACAGCTAGTGAAAATGTTTTATTATTATTATTATCTTTATATCAGATGTCTGACCAGAGAAATCATTCCAGTGCGGTGTGGGAGGATTTTACGCAACAGTCTGTAAACCCTGCAATGAAACCTGCCTCACTCTGCCTTAAGGAGCTGCTAACCCTCCTAAAAGGATTTCATTAGTATGACTTTCAGTGGAGAGTTTTTGATGGTCTAAATACAGTTTCACAGACTTTTCCACCCTGACAGGAATAGAATTCTGAGGAAAACGCTGAATCATTTTTTTGGGCCTGAAAATGAGCAGCTCAAAATATCAGCTATTGACAGCTTCAGTCCAAAAAATATCGGTATCGGTCTTCAAAAACCCATATCAGTCTAGCGCTGCTGTTGAACCAACACATTGCCAGTTTCGCATGCAGCCACTTCAGCTATCCCACTCATGCTCCTCGCTCTCGCATCATACGGTGGTCAGGCTTACTTGGCAAGCGCATCCTGACATGCGCTGCATCACGAGTGGTCCTGCAACCGGTGATGCACCGTGAATAATGATGCTGGCATCCATCCGTGATGCTAACCTGCGTGAGCACCAGAACTGCCATGATGCTGACTATTGTCTGGCCTGTTCACAATAACGCTGCTGCGACGCCGGCTGGTGCATATTCTTGTGGGAAAAATGCAGCCGATGATGAAAAGCGGCTGACTGTAAAGTGAGCACAGTGGCTTTAAAGGCCGACACAGGCGAGCGGTCCTCCCCCTCATAAACATAAACAGCCAGTCTGAGACGTTTAAAAACGGTATTTGATAGGCATGTGGCAGATGTTGATCTCAACTTGGTTTTTGTCATTCACTACTTGCAACACGCCCCCCCCCCCCCCCCCCCCCCCACCTCTCTCTCTGAAAGTTATTAGAGGAGTGTGTCTTCTTTCCCTCTGCAGTGTGCAGATAACAAGCGGCTACATCCATCCGCTATATACATCCACTGACTCTTCACCCAAAGCAATGCTTATCGTTCTTAAACACGTTGCTCCTGTGAAACTAATTATTGTACTGGCTCCGTGCCGCTGTGTCACTGGACCAATAAGTGTGTGTGGATTTTCAACCCAGTCAGTCCTGTCTTGTCCTTTTGACTTCTCTCTCTGTGTCCCACTCAGGTGACTATTAAACACCAGATCTTAATGCCCTCGGTGTTAAAATCACACTCGAAGTCTCTCGGCCACCAGCTGCCCCATATTTCCCCTTTTCTTAGGGAGCATTCACACCAAGCATGTTTGGAGCAGTTTAAGACTCCTGAAAATGTGGACCTCAGTCCTATTCCAAGTAAACTGCGATGTGGTTTGCTAGGATTGTGAATGTAATCTGAACTAACTACAGGAAACAACCTCAAAACACACAGCTTTATTGGTATGAGGAGACGGATGTTGACATCTGATAGCCAGCAGATCCTCATGCTTAATTGGAAAGCCTGGCATAACAAAATGAACTGAGGGCAAACCGCAGTCTGGACTGATGCTCATGTTCATTTTTTTTAACTGGTATGAACACTAGAGAAGGTTACCAAAACTCCAATAAATGAGCTACTAGTGAGTACATGTGACTTTTGTTCACAAGCCCTTGTTCGCTTGTAATTGGGCCATGTGAACATATACAAACCAAATCAAAAAGTGCAACAAAATAAACTTTTCCACTCTAGTTGGACCAAAGAAAGCAAAATGTACCCTACATTTTAAGAATTCATTGATTCTCTTTATGGGTTCCTATTAATCTGCCAGTAAGTCTTTGCTTTTGTTTTTTTTGTTTGTTTTTTTAATCTCACTTTCTGTTTCTGTATCACACTACTCAAGAACAATCGGGATGATTCATACACTATGAATCATCACATTAACCAAACGATACAATGAAAATATTGTGTCATTCTGTAAAATATATCCAAGCTACTTAACTATTTTAAGTTGTGTTGACAACATTATGACGTCTTTGTTCATTGTTAGAACTCTCAATGCATTCACTGAGATAAACTACACAGATCAAGTTGAAATCAAATTGAGCTGGTAAGCTGTTGTGACTTGGCTTATGAAGTGTGTTGTGTATGCACTTCTGCTTTAGTTTGTTCTTCAGGCTGTCTTGGTTTTTGATGGATATGAATGTATATGAACGGATATGCCTGGACTGGTGGTACATAGTAAACGTCATGTAGTCTGACAAGCATGCTGTTGCATTGCCTAACTTAAACTAAATGTTGAATGTCTTTTCTGTTCTCTTCTCTGTTCCCTACATAAAAGTGATATGCATGATGACAAAGAAATGAACCCCCCTATGCAATTGTTTTCTCTTTTAAAATTAAGCAAAATAAAGTTGTAGGTTATCATGAAGATGTACTATGGTACCATATACTGTATGTATCTCTGTTGTAGCTGAGTTCTTGCCTGTAGTAGCTGAATTCCTTTTTTCTTTCTCTGCTGCTATGGCATTTCATTTGCAGATTTAAGTGCAGGACTCAGACCCAGTCATCCTCAAATTGCTCCAGTTCAAATTAAACCAGCTGAGCATGCCTGGCTCCATCTGTCAGTGGATCACCAACTTTCTGACAGATTGGAGAACAATTTGTGAGGCTGAGAAAACACATTCCCCCGAGCTCTAACCATCAGCACTGCAGATCGCCACTGTTCTTCTCTCTCTACACAAACAAACACACCTTCAAAGATGCCTTATTAAAAGTCATAAGTTTGCAGATGACACCGCCCTGTAAGACCTCATCTTGTCCAACAATAAAAGCTCCATCAGAGAGAGGTGCATTGTCTGATTTTGTGGTTCCTGATGTTGTGTAACCTGTAACTGAACTGTGCATGTGATACCAGACTTTATTAATAATCTGCAACTTTTTCATATAAGTAAATATCTGTTTTGCTAACCTCTATCACCAATTAATGGTGGCAAAATGGACTTTTATTTAAATGAAAACGTGACTTAAGGTTTACATTTTCCTGCTCATATCTGCAGTATATTTGTCTAAAAAAGAGTTTCACCACTCATCTGACAGGCTTCATCAGTTCTATTTAAAACATCTTCAACTCTTCATTTCCAATGGATTTTGTTTTTATATATTTTTTCCCACGGCGCAGCCGAGGGCATCAGGAGTCAAATTCAGGTCAGGCAGTCATACAATACATCTGTAATACATCTGTCACTTCGTGAGATGATCCACTTCGTCAGATGGCCTGTAGAGGGCGTCTTTGACTGCGAGATGCAGTGTTTCCCATACAGAGGCACAAAGTCAAAAGTTGATCAGTGTATACAAATTGATTTAAATCGATCTCTGATGCACCCGATGTGCGCATCACGTCATGTTTGTCATGTGGAGAAGCACAGACAGCAGACCAGCAGCACTGAACTCAATCCAACAGAGTCTCCAATTTGAAAACAAAAGTGAACCTTAACATTCCACAATCTGCGCCAAATTCGCCTGGGATCTGAAGCAGTGTTTCAGTTGAACACATGCGCTGTGGGCCTGTACAGGATCTGCTTGGGTGCTTGTTTGAACATCTTACTACCTGGATGACTGAAATGAATCTACACAGACATCTGCACCATATCGCTCTGCACACTCCTGGTCCTGGATATTGTATCCACATACAGTATATGGCACATATAATACTGTAATATTTTATTGATCCCCATAGGTAAATTCTGCTTTCAGGGTCAAGGTCAGCTATTGAACAGCACCACTGGAGCTGGTAGGGATTCAGTGTCTTGCTCAAGGACACTTCAGCAGGGTGGATGCTGCTGACATGGGAGTTTGAACCCCCGTTTGAACCCGTTAGTTCAAGGGCGGTTTCCCTAATCACTATGCTACTCTGCTGCCCTATTGTGCAATGTATTTTTCCTGTTTAAATTCTATTTTCCCCCACTATGTACATTGTGTTCATGTCTGTTTACTTTGCTGTAATTATGTTACGTGCACCAACTCACCAAGACAAATTCCTAGTGAATGTAAATGTACCTGTAGATTGACTTTGGGTTTTGTGAATTTATAAAAAGATACACACTGAGAGGCACTGCTCAGCAGAAAAAAACATGGGGGACACACTTATCCTCTAATCTTTGTTTTGCATTTAAATCATGTATCATGATTGTACCAACTCTAAACATGTATTTCATGTTTTTTTGGCCTGTCATGGTGGTCATGAAAATATCAACATATTTGGCTGTCTCCACGGTGACCAGACTGTAAAATTGTAATAAATCGCTAACTTTAAGAAACACAAAGAGACTGATAGCCACCCTAGCTTGTTAGCTGTAAGAGATAAGTCACTGGCAGGAAACCAAATGAGGGACAGCGTGAAACCATAGGGTTAAACTAGCATAAAAAATATTATGTTGGTGCTATGTGTAGGAAAAACAGCTGCAGATCTGTAAAGATACATGCACATGCAATACCAGATATTGCCATAAAAATGTCAAAATGTTTCTCCAAAACTGCTGCACAACTCTTGGAAAAAAAAAACCATGTCAAACCATCACGTACTGCACAGTTGTTAGCATTTTAGCTAAATCATTGCCACAATAATTTTGAGACATTAGTATAATTACTGTAAACAAACTAGACCATCACAGAAAAGACTGGAGAAGAAGGCTCTGTCAGCCTCTACACTACATTTTACATTGTGAGCCACCAGGTCGAGTTTGCTGGGTTGCTTTACGACACAAAACAGGAAGAGGGCGCTGTTCTTCAAACACAAACAGAGCTAAAGCTTTCTATGTTTCTGGCAATGGCAGAGGGTGGAAGGAGTGAAAGACCAATGGAAAAATCACTTCCAACATGTTGATCCCCATCAGTAAATACAAAGACGAGGGGGAGGGGAGCAGAAAGCAACAGGGTTTATGGGAAATGTAGTCTTAATTTCGAGAAACACTAGCACTGAGATAGAGGCTACCAATCATCTTGACCATGGTCTCATTTGTTTACGGTAATTATTATTATTATGATTGTTGCATGAGGTAAAAATGTGTATCCTGTCAACTTCAACATGTGAGTAGTGATACAACTATGCTGCATGTTCTTTGTTGGTTTAAAGAGACACAGGACTTCGCATGCATCCATAGTTTGTAGTGATGAAGCCCTGCATGTGTCTTTGGCTCTGGCTTGCAGCGGTGAGAAGGCTGATTGAAATCTAATGGATAATTTATGGCGTCGAGGTAAGCCTGTAATTTCCAGGGGGGCCGGTAGTCTATGAGCTTGGCTGGCCACCATAAATGATTAATACGTAAACATTATTCATAACCTTCCCTCATAAATTTAGTCGGTCATTAATTCTGCCAACCTCCACGTAGGTCGAGAGGGGAGGAAAAGTGGATGGGTGTGAAAGAGTTGAAAATGCACACGGACTGAAACCAAACTCACGAAAGTATTCCTCGTGACATCATTGTCCCCTCTTGGGTTCGGGCCTCTCCACTTTTGTCATTGCGTTGTTTTGGGAGCAGCGGTCTAATGTGGTGGTTAAACATCCTGTTGACATTTTCAGTCCAGCGGTTTGAGCTAATTAGCTGCTAATTAGCCTGTGTCTGTATTGTCCTCTGAGAGCGTGGTTCTTTGTGCTTGCTCCTGGAGGATGGCTTTCAGAAAGACATATTTTATGCAAAGACCTTGACAAACCGCAGCTGATTCGAGGTGAGACGCATCTGACAACAATGAAAGGATATTGATTGTCCCGGCTGATGAGTGCGTTGGCGAGAACTGCACTACTCCTTGGACAGACGCTTTGATTAGGCAGCTATTCAGCAAAACAGTATACCAAAAAATTGAGAAGTGTTTTTTTAATTGACTTCCACTTGCAAGGATTTGCATTTGTAACTCCCCTAGAGTCGTGGTTACCTTGAAAGAAACGATTAATCTTTTTAATGTTGCACGTATGTTTATTCTAAGAAACTAGGTTAGACCGCTCAATTCATTGTTTTCATTGAAATGTTCACGTTGGAGTTTGCTAGCAGAAAGATTCATCCATGAATCATTCATAGAGCTTACCTTCAGATGAAGAATTACCATACAGAGAGCCACTCTCCATTTTACTATGTCTTTTATGGACTTTATTGATATGTGATATTCCAAGAAGGCCTACAACTGATGTGTTATTATAAACTGAATGAAGATAAGTTTTGCTTAGTGTTCTGACCGAGCAAACATGGCAAAACTAGTTGTGGTTGCTCAGAATACATAGGCTTAGATCTAATAATAATAAATGTTTGCATCAATGCAGATCTGTGCATAAAAATGAAAGATTCTGATTTAGTATTTTTGTGCATGTAAAACATACAGTAGATTATAGTAAAACTGTTGTCAATTTTCATTATCCATTTTTTTTTAATCATTAATTATGGCATGTTTACAACTTCAGTGAAGGAAGCTGAGCACATCATGTATCTTTTTCCATCTGTAGACCTTTGAAAACATGCAGGAAAAACACTGACCATGCTGTGAATGTCTATTAATTCAAAAGCAAAAGCATTTTTTCTTTTTTTCTTAAACATTTTTTTCTTCCATCCTGTGTTTTAAATGCAATCCAATCCAAGGTTAGATCAATATGTATATATGAGGCCGCTATCGGCCTTTTATTAAAAATGTGATCTGCTCCAGTCAGTGTCGTCCACCTCTGATATGATGGAGTTTGTTTGACTACATATTTATTGTAGAATTGACCGATGCTACACTGGTTGATGGGAAGCCCTTTACCTGAACTAATTCTAATGAGACATTTTGATTCCACACAAGTATGCATGAATATGTTTTATTATTATTTGTAGTAGTAATAATAGTAGTAGTTGTTGTTGTAGTGGTAGTAGTAGTATTGTCCTTGGCTTACAATGTACTGTATAAAATGACTACAGTGTGTGTGTGTGTGTGTGTGTGTGTGTGTGTGAGAGAGAGAGAGAGACAGAGAGAGAGAGAGAGAGCTGGCAGAACACTTTAAAATCTTTAAATTTGTATAAAGTGACTTAGATGTGAGTCATGCTTACTCAAGTGTACTAATTTGTGGCTGATTTGTGGACACAGGCACACAATTTAAATAATATAAATAATAATAAAATAAAAAATAAAAAAACAATACACAGGAAATTCATTTGACGGCCAATGCAACCTTCATCTGATTTCCTGTCTTTCCTTCCAACACAACGTTTTGACAACTTCTACAGTCCGATGTCTACTGTACCTTTTACATGTTGGCTGTGCAATTGGACAGATTGCATTCATTTCAAACCTTCTCCCAAAAAGCTTTAAGGATTACATCAAGTTTTTGGTAGATTGTGCCATTGCTCAACTTCCCTGTTAAGTGACGAGGACACAGACACCAAAATCATCCATTTGTCCCCTGTAGATCATTGGCTCTGGTGCTCCATGCTAACACTTTAGCATACACTATGTTGAGTTGCAGTAGGCTCCAGGCTAACACTTTAGCATACACTATGTTGAGTGGCAGTAGGCTCCATGCTAACACTTTAGCATGCACTATGTTGAGTGGCAGTAGGCTCCATGCTAACACTTTAGCATGCACTATGTTGAGTTGCAGTAGGCTCCATGCTAACACTTTAGCATGCACAATGTTGAGTTGCAGTAGGCTCCATGCTAACACTTTAGCATGCACTATGTTGAGTTGCAGTAGGCTCCATGCTAACACTTTAGCATGCACTATGTTGAGTTGCAGTAGGCTCCAGGCTAACACTTTAGCATGCACTATGTTGAGTGGCAGTAGGCTCCATGCTAACACTTTAGCATACACTATGTTTACTGAGTAGTAGGCCACTAGCATCAGTTAATATAGCTGATGTAGCCATGGTTTACTTTTTGGAACTATTACAGGGGAGAATGATTTTTAGCTGTATACAGTCTCCCATCACATCACCTTCACTTTCTATAGAAACAGTGAAAGTACTCTACTATATTTACAGTACCTTATTTTTATACCACATTTCATGTAAATTTTAGAAATAAACTAAACGAAACTGCCAGACTTGGCTGCATATAATTTAGGATTAGGCTACTCACCATTTAGCTTTAGAGCTGCTACAAATTGTCATTTTCTCAATTTTGAGATAATGCTAGTGGCCTCCCATCACTCAACATAGGGTATGATAAAGTGTTAGCATGGAGCACCGGAGCCAGTGTGTGCTCTGTTCTCATCACTTCACAGGAAAGCTGATCAACAGGACAATCTACCAAAAACTTGGTGTGTTCCTTTATGTTATACACTTAGAAATAGATGCACTCTCCAGGACAGGAACTTTAATGTGTGATTAAATTAATCTCGGTCAATATATCACTTGCTTTTATAAAAAGACACTGTCGAAGGCACATTCATCATTTACATAGGCAATGTCGAGTCATCAGTTATCTATCGATAAATCACTGTCACCTACCAATCACTCCGGGTCATAAGCTATGGAGTTATGCCGTGATTCACCATAAAACTGATGCACTGAACCTTTTTCAAAGTGTAGTTCATTATTTATTTGAAGAAATTATGAAGGAAAATAATAATAATTTTAAATATGCATTAATTCTTTCTTATATTCATAAGATAAGGGATAAGATGAAACTTTAATGATCCCTGTGGGAAAACTGGGTGTTTGCAGCAAAATAATAATAGGATACAGCAAAGGAAAATAGGATATAAATGAGATGATTTGCCGGCCGGCTGCGGCTGCCTGACCACGTGCACTGCTGTGTAAAGTGGTGCAAAATGAATAGTGAAAGATCTCAGGTTATGGATAAACTGAAGATGAAATATATGCATGTCTCGTTACAGAGTGAATATCAATGTGTTTGGATGGGATAGAGATGGGAAATGGCCGAAATTATGCTTTAAGTTTTGATTCGTCACTTCAATTCATAAAGAAGATTTCCCACCAGTGATCATATTGAATTTGGGCAAATAGGGAGAATCTACAGCATCTCAAATAGACGGGATGGGACACTTTTCTCTGTTTCAGCCCCATTTTGTGATTTAGACCGATAAGGCGGCTTATTTTTACATAAAAACCTAGCCTAGAGCAGCATTAACTATACAGCACATGTGCTAGAGCCATGTGAGTCGATCAATCTGTGTTGGAATTGCGGAGCCTCTCTGCCTCTGAAACGCTGTTTTCCCCTTCCGCCCACACACCTGCCCCCTTCAGCCACAAGGTGCTCCCCTGCCACCAATCTTAATTAACCATGATGCATTTCTGCTGATGCTGGGTGGTGGGCCACAAGCGATTGAGATACTGAGAGGATACATTTGGGGGGGGGGGGGGGGGGGCTGTGTGTTTTTCTATGAAGATGAACTAGCACCCAGGCAGAAATAGGGGTGGGAAATGCAGGTTGTTTGGGTGTCAATATAGTGTGCACCCATTGCAAAGTGTAAAATCACACACACACACCCACAAGTATATACACATACTAGTAAACACGCACAGTTAGCAAGCTACTTTATTGCTGGGGTTTTTTTCAGCAGCCAATCATTAACTTGAGCTTGTGTTTCTCCTGGCTGTGAATCAATACAGCTTTAGACACATGCAGCGCTTAAGCTGGACGCCCTATAAATAACCCTGTTTGAGGCTCAGCCCGTGATTGGCTCGGGTGATGGAGGGTGTGTGTGTGTTGGGGGGGGGGGCACGCCTGGCCCCCACTGGAAGTGATATAAATGCTTCAAGAGACCCACTGTCTGGGAAAGGTTGGGCACCCACTTTTTCGCACCTTCGGAAGCCGCCAAAGAGTTTCCCCCCCTCAAACAAACCACATCTGACTTCAGATCAGCTGCAAGAGCCAACACATCAAAAACCTAGAGAGGGCTCTTCTCAGCGCAAAACAGCAAATCAGTCTCCCCCCTCTGCCATTCATTTGAAGTTGTGAAAGTTCCCCCTTAAACAACATTGATTGACTTTTAACTGACTTTGCGCCGGGCTTGTTATCGGCCTGGATGTGCTGACACCAGCTCATGTCCCTCATGTAAGAAAGTCGGTCCACTCTTCTTCTGCATTAGCACTTTAAAGCGCATCTGTCGGCTGCCGGGGCAATTACTGCTGCAGCTATGATGATCAAGATTTTTCCTAATCACAGGCTGAAAATGAGGGAGGAATTTTAAAACGAAGATGCTGCAAAGATGTTTAGGATTGCAAAAAAAATGATGATGCATGGGAGGGGAAAAAAATCTCAGGGTTTTAGAGAAGGGAAATATGAGCCAGGATAAATCTTATGGACTACACTCCTCACTATAGTATTTTATGATTTCTACTTCTGTGTATTTGCTGTGACCCATATTTCCCATTGGTTTGCCTCGGAGGACTTGGCGACATTTTCAGGGGTTGCATCTCTCCGTCTGGTTACTTCAAACAAAAGAGGCCTTTTCTAAACAACGCCATATGCTGTGCTAGAGTCCTCTCTGTCACACACGCACACACACACACACACACACACACACACACCTACACACACACCTACACACACACACTGCAACATTCTGCAGCACTCAAAGTGAGGCACCACAGGTAAAAATGTTGATTTTGGCTGGATTGGTCAATTTTGAGATATTGTAATATTTTGCCTCTATATTCATAAAATATACAAAACAATCATCAAAAACAGTTAAATTATATGTTTTTATAGCAGTTGCATCAAGTGCACCAAGCACAAAAAGCTAAAAAAAACTAGCTAAAAACTTTTTTGTCCAAGAGTAAAGACTGATCATCTTACAAGGTTATTTGCATTCAGTTCCCCATTTTAACCAGATTTGCTGCTTCTCAACCAAATAATTATTTTTAAACTGTTGTGTCATGTCTTTCTGTCATGCATGAAAGTGACTGCACACATTCCATCATTATTAATTCCTAAATACAACTCTGAATAAAATGGATTACACTCAGCCATCTGTGACGTATCCATGGAGGATGCATGATGCAAAACAGAGCGCAAAACAGCAGATTAGATGTCACTTTATTTTACAGCCTTGCTCGAGAATTCCTTCACTGTTTTTGAGGAAATTTACAGAGTAATTTGCCAGGAAGAATCTAATCATTGAGATGTGCTGATTTCATTATGAAGAAATGTGACCTAGACAGCTGAATAGACTTTTTAAGCCCAGGTCCTAAATTAGAAATTGGTCTCACATCCTGGGACACATTAATATTAATATTGCTCTGGTCATGAAGAGACCCGCTGGCACTAGCTCCAGATCCATAATAATGAGAAGTCAAGAATTAGACTAAATAATTGTTATTTAATTACATGTGTTGACAAAGAAATCAGATTGTTTTTTTTATTGAAACTATCCGTGCATTACAAGTTGGATCGTCTTCCTCCGCACAACTGGCTCTGCATATGAATACCTTAAAGGTCCCAAACAGAATCGCAGTTTAGGACTGAGAATACCCTACTGATGCTTTTGTTCATACTTTTGTTCATAGTTTTACTCGGTCATAGTTTGAAAGACATTTTCTCCACTGGGCTCTTTTGGAGCTAATCAACACAAGAGCAAAAATGGATCTTTGTTTTAAACTATGGTGGGTTCAGGAATTTGACAAAAGAGAATGAGATTATTATGTTATAAGGTCGTGTCCTAAACTTAAGGAATCTCTGCATATATATATACCAATACTCATGTAGAGGGTAAACCCACCTAAACACAGTTTACCTACCTGTTTAATTGGTGGAATAGAGTTTTATGAGATGAATTCATACATTCCAGTAAGTAGGATCAAACCGATGTAAGTTGCATGTGGATAGGGTCTTTAATAGGGATGGGATGATCTGCTTATCTCACGATACAATACACGATATGGGGTTCGCGATTCAATACAACCACGATACAATGTAATAAATAAAAGTTTTTTTCCCCACTGAGCTCTTTTTTAGAGATATTCAACACAGATCTTGATGGAAGGACTGGCAGTGTGTAATAGCCATACAAGAAGATTCAAATAGTTTGTTAAATGTTTGCATTGCATTGCATGAATCTATGCATATATCACAGATATGCTCAAACACATCAAAAAGAAAAAAAAAAACTTGGCAGCAAATGTGGCTTTGCATCGTTAATTCAACAAGCCTTCAGTGCACAGGGAGAGACAGCTGCCAATTCAGACTGGCGCCGCTCTGCCATGATGGATGAGCCGGCCTTGTTCCTTCACCTTGCTAATGTAATTGAGGCTGCAGTCATCGCCACAACACATGGTTATGGTCATAGAAAGACAAAGACAAGTTACATTGCCCTGCACATCAGCGTTAAAAGGAACTTTGTTAAGGTGAAAATTTTGGCTGGAATGGTCAATCTTAAGATATTATAATATCTTGCTTTTATAACTACTGCAGTTCCACAAAACAAATGTACACAAAGCACAAAACAAGTGAAACATGTCATCCCCTATGCGCTGTTAGTTAACTCTGTTGTGCATTAGAGAACAGAGTACACAGAACAACGTAAAACTACACCAAATATAAGTCCTCCATTCATAATTTCTCAGCCAATCGGTTGACTAAAGTTAGCCACAGTTAGCAAGACAGACGAACAGCTTATAACGTTAGCAGTATCCTGGCTAGAAACATAACATTAACCAGGTTAGCTCTGGAAACAAACCAACTGGGCTTTGCCTTTATCAGGCAAAGTCCTTCTACAGCTCGGCACAGCCTGGTTCTGAGTAATGAAAATTAAATATTAGGTATACCTAGTAGGGTTGGACTAGTCTCCCCGATAGCAATAGTCCAGATAGCAAATGTTAGACAATGCAAATAGCGTTTACCTGTCTAGGAGGAAACTCGGCATCAGTTTTAATTCCTTTGATCTATCTCAGGTTCCTCCTCCTTCCAGTAGAAATACCAAAGTTTATTCTGACTTTTGACTTTGCTCTATCAAATTCAGTTTGGGAGGCATTTTACAGTTTTAGGACTGGCTGGTCTTGTTCAGCCTGGACAGCTAAAGGGGGTGGGAGGAGCTCCAGCTATAGGGGAGGAGCTTTTATATACAGCCCATAAAAATGACATTGAGTTGAATACAGGGAATAACAACACACCAAATGGGGAATGAATAGATTAGAAGTTCATCCCATCACCATATATTTTGACCTAGTGAGAAGACTGGAGGCTAGATTAAAGTGGAAATCTTACATGGACTGCCTTTAATATCTTTATAGCCCTGTTTGCTAAGGCATTCAATACAATCTAAAGTATTCATGTTTGCCACAATGTATCATTAAGCTGAATACGGTGCCCTCGCAAAGTGTATGTTGATTCAAATGAAGTTTGAAGGCTCAAAGAATTTCTGCCTGGGTCGAACACATCTAGCATGATAGCTGAATGCTTAATATTTAATATATAACACAACCTAGCGGTCCGTGAACACAAACTGTAATATATATATGAGCAAACACGCAGCAAGGAACAGAGTGGATTCTGTGGCGCTGCACTATCAGTCAAGCAGAGGAGGTTCAGTTGGTTAAGTCGCTGGAGAGGTAGACGACTAGACACCAAGACTCCATATCTTTCTTTCTGCTTCCCTTCCCTTTAAATTGGGTTGAAGGTGGGTGAACATAGAGGCGACTGGAGGGTCTGTGGATGAGATGGAGTCTGAATATGAGAGTGTGTGACAGTAGAGAGATGAAAAAGCATTCATGCTTGAGCCTGTGTCAGCCTCTCTGTATCAGTGGGCAGTTTTGTTACTGGAGCCGCAGAGCCAGGGTGCTTTTATAAATCTCCATTCCTCTGAATAGTTGCACAGTCACACAGCCTGAACACACAGGCTGAACACTTGAAAGGCCAGTGTTGTTTTTGGGGGTCTAAGAGAAGGCCAACTAATGGGTAAGGTGTAAATATTTATGAATACTGCTTTCCGTGCATGATTTGAAAATCATGAATGGAAATTTAACTATGGTTTGTACAGAAACTGGGTCTAGGAAAAGTCATGCAGGGACATTCTAAAAGCCAAGATATTTAAACTCTAAAGCTGCAATTCAGCATATTTGATTTACATCATATTCGTGGTGGGAAACAGTATGCGGAAGACTGCAAAGCACATGTAGGCTAAACAATGTCTTTGAACAACCAAATTAAAATATACATCAAATATCCTTTGATATCAAGTGATGGGCAGAGCTGGAGAAGTTCCAAATGAAAGGTTACAGCAACTGGAAAGTTATATTGAAAATAAACCTTGCTCATGCTAGTGCTTCACCTCTTGATAAAGATTGCTAATGTTAGCAGTCAGCTAGGCCTACATCCTGTTGTTAACATATTTATCTCCAAACAAACTGTGTAAGTTGTTTCTGACACCTAGTTGTAACAGTAGCAGTTTTAACCAGCTAAAGCGTTAGCTATCAGACACAGCTAATAATTTGGCTGTAAAAGAAGCGCCACTATGTGAAGCATAATAGACTAATGTACAGGATAATGTACAGCTTTGCATTGGTGTCTTGGTTCACCCTATATATGTATAGGCTGATTTTGTACTGTACGTTATCCTTCTTATTACACGGCTACTTACCAAAGACATAAATGTTTGACACAAAATATTGACTTAAAGAGATTTTATTACAAGCTAAAGTAATTTAGCCTGCAAGCTTCTACCAAAACAGTAGTCCAACAGGACTCTCCACAATGACGAAGGAGTAATGTCTTTTTTGTGCAGAGTGATATGATTAGATGTGAAACAGCAGTCTGTTATTCAGAAATAACAGACCTTTGAATGCCTTCATTGGCCAATCAGAATTGAGTAGGCTATTCAGCAAAGCCGTGTAATAAAGGCTTTAAATGCTGTCAGTTAATACAAATTCGACCTAGCTGGCTTGGAGTTAAATGTTAACAACATGAAGTAGCTGACTGCTAACATTATGGATTGGTAAACCACTGGTGTTAGCATGATTTATCTTCAAAATCATGGATGTTCCCTGAAATTCAGTAGCTGTCATCTTTGATTTGGACCTTAATTTAACCTCCAGTGTATTTGAATGTTTTTGTCCAGAGGTGGACTGGTAATCTGGCATACCGGCCATTTTCCCGGTGGGCCAACGCACCTTGGACGCACCTTGGGGCCGATATAATTTAATTTATAATTTTTAATTAAAAAAAAAAAAAAATTTTTTTTGGCCAACGACCGGCCCATAAAGCAGGGACAGCGGCCCATTGGTTCATTTTCTATACTGAAACTGGGCTGGCCCAATCACATCTCTTACTAGGCCCCACCCCTCCCCCTCTGTCCTCTCTGTTTCTCGTGTCAGATGCCGTGGCTCAGAGCCAAAAATCTGTGGATGGATGAAGGCGTCAAAATGGATAAACAAAAGCGCAAGGGGGGGTGCGGAGAAGTTGCGGGCCAAAAAACTTAAAAATCTAGAGGCGTATGCCGCCAAATGTGTAAAAATAACAGACATGTTTGCTGCAGGGGCTGCAGTAGCTTCAATATCTACAGTACGCGACATTGTGCAGCAACAGTCGCAACTTCGGCTGACTATTCTAACGTTAACTAGCTAACGTTATTTTGTCAGCATTGCGTTGGCTAAGCCCACGTTGCTGTGAGTGACCTAGGTCCATATCGTATCATCATAATATTATTAAAATTATTAGGCTAAGGGTTCCCTTGATAAAGATGCGCGAAAAGGCTGTATAATATACAACACCTACTCTACTGTGCTAAAATGTATGCCTGCTTATGTATTAGCCTACAGGGGGAAAAAAACGTTTTCATTTTCAACAACAGGCAACAAAGTTGTCCTATGTTTATTTTCAGCCAGGTATGGTTGTAACTATTAGGATATACAGTATATGGTATGGATTACTGTTATTACTATCTGTGGGGTCTCCACCTACAGTAAGTTCAAATTGTTTGGTGCTGCTGTCCATTGAGCATGCACCTTCACGTGGTAGGCGCATGAACTGTAGGTCAAACTCCCCAAACAAACAAGCATACCATTGATTTAATTGCCCTATCACATACAAAAATCTAACTATTACTCCTCTCTGAACATTAATATAAAACAAAAAGGTGATCTATTAACTGTGTAAACCTTATGCAATATTCATCATTAATATTTGGATACTTGAAATCTGTATGAACTGAACAGTTAGTATCAAATGAAATAAGATGGAACAGCTCCATGCATTAATTGAATAAACAACTATTTGCTCATTACCAGTATGGTATTGTTTAAGTTGTACAGCTTTTTGCACATCTTTGTCAGGGAATTCCAACAATTCTGGACCGGAGATTGTGTCCTACTCCACGGCCACCTCTGATCACCAGGGAGTCAGTCAAGAGCGAGTGAGTACACTGGTCCACTTGCACTGGTACACTTGTCCACGGCACTTACTACTCAGCTTTGTAGTGGTTTGGGGGAATAGTACAGTAGGTACGCATATTTAAGGGGACCGCAAGGATGGTGTACTGGTGGGTGGTGTCCGACCGATTGTGGTGGGCCGTCTGGGCCAAAAATGCCAGGGCCAATTTTTTGCCCCTGACATGTGACATGAATCAAATATGCCCTGTGTGAATACAGCAGTTTGACGACAGCTTGGCCTTTCTAGCGTTAAGAAGTAGGTCTAAACGCGTATGTACACACACACATATACGCACAGACAAATGCACATTATCTCTCCCGCAAATGCACAAACGCACATTGACAGACAGCCGTAATGCACGATGCCTACTGCAATACATGCAAACACTGCTGTCCTGACCGTTCACAGACGCACACACCACACATACAGGGACAAATAAAAAAAAAATCCAGCAAAGAGGGAGATAGGGGGTAGAAAGGAGAAAGCAAGGGCCATAAGTCACGCTTCATAGGGTCTATTTAGCTGTTGTCGTGGAAGATCAAAGCATTCGCCGCTGCGCTCCCTTCCAGTGAGATTTCAGTGCTGTGCAACTCACGGCTCAGCTAAGGGATTAGGCCCAGCCTTGAATTTAAGGGGCGGGGGGTTGAATTTTTGCCTACAGGGGGTGTGCTTGTTTCTATTTATGGTATGTGCTGCATAAACTCAAGCTTGGTGTCTTGCAGGCATTCGCTGGAGTCTTGGGCGCTCTTTTGAGAGGAACGTACTGCGGCACAATTATGTATCTCTGCAAGAATGAGCTATTTTACTTCCACACATGCTGTCGTTTCATTCGTTCAGCATATGTAGGCAGTGGGACTTGTTTTCCACTGGCGACTATTGGTGTTCTCAATCTAGTCAGCAGGCCTATATGCATAACCGTGTACATATATTCCTTCCTGCCAGATTGCCCCAACTATTTTTAGGAGCGTATTTGGCATGCAAAGGTTTGCGAGGATATTTATTTTCCACACTTGCGCCTATGTTATCCATGCCGAGCCCCTTTCTAATTAATGTTGAGCGTGCTGTGCTTGTGTCTTTGGCCGTCCTCTTGTGTGAAACGCGGGTGTCACTGAGATCATCGGGGCCCGGGGCCTGACGCCAGATCCACCAATCACACCAGCGCTAAGGACAGATGAACCAATTACACACCAGCCGCGCACACAGGGAGGGAGGCGGGGGGTAAAAGAGATAGCAGATGACAGGGAGACGGAGAGGCACAGAGCGAGAGAGGGACAGGGTTTTTGAACAGAGCAAGTTTGTCAGGGAATAGCATATCATCCATTTTCTTTTATTAGTCCAGTGTAGTCTGGTGAATAACTGCTATTTCAGGTGCTAGATCTCCCTTGCAGTCAGTTCCCCATTTGTTGTCAGCTCCTCACTTAGCATAGACAACTGCACTGCAATAGAAAACTGCATTGCTGCATTGCTGGTGCATTTTTCCTTTTTTCTTTGGAAGCCCTGCTAATAGCAGATATTTCGTGCTGATATTCAATATATTTAAATTTGATCATTTTCATGCCAAAAAAATCTGTAATTGTCAGTGGAAAAGCCTCTGAAACAGAATTTGGACAATAAAACTCCATTGAAACAGAGGATAATGATACTACTACTACTACTACTATTCATGTATACTTGTGTGAAATCTGATGAAAATGTCTCATTAGAATCAATTAAGGGCTTCCCATAGACAACCAGTGTAATATTGATCAATTATACAATACCTATAAATCAGTCAAACTGCATCATATCCATCATATCAGAGGTGGACGACACTGACTGAACCAGATCCCATTTTTTTCAGATCCCATATACATATATCAACAAATTGTTATATCAGTCTAACCCTAGTATTTGCACTCTTTTCTGTAGCATCACTAGTTTGTCTTAGCAGAATGTAAATAACGCTCAACAAACAGTCTGAGATTTCCCTTGTCATCTCACAGATGCAACTCAGGAAATTCTCAAATTAAAGAGGTTTATTTTTCCGCTTCAAATTTGTTTAAACAAACACGAGACCCGCCACCTCAGGTGCACTGTCTCTGATCTGATGGAGAGTGAAGGCCAGGTACAGCGCTGCAGCTCCAGCTGGAAGGAAGCTGTGCCTGCCATTCTAATTAGCCAGTTGAATATTTGATCCTAATTCATCCATCCACAGCAGTTTCAAAAAAATTGACCATATCGTACTGAATTACAAGGGAGGCATTACTCTGACACATGATTTATTTACCAATTTTATGAATTTAACACTTGAAAGGCCAAGCCGCGGGCAATTGACGGCTGTTATGAATTTTAGCATTGAAATATCTCAGCTTTCAAAATGTCCCTCCGTGACCTTTCCTTGACCCGCTTTCTGTACAAACCAGAGTTGTTAGATTTTCTAAATCATGCAAAGAAATAGTCGTTATCATTACATTTCTTCCCTTCAAGTGGCAGCTTGTTAGCCTTCTCTTAGACCCCCAAATCCATTGGGGTTTCAAGTGTTAAAGCTACAATATGCAACCGTTCCTCCTTGAGGCAGGAAGTCTATTGTTAGTCCCTAGGGATGAGATGATATATCGAAATTCAATATATCGCAATACAAAAATGTGACGATGCATATCGTGGGGCAGAAAAATGAATCACAATATTAGCTACATTTCATTCTGCTGTAGTTGACCATCACAATTTCACAAGCTCTCCATTCTAATTACATTATTTGGACTTTGTAATGACATTGTTGTTTACATTCTAGCAAGCCAATGCCATTGCTAGAAAGATTTGTGTCTCAGAAATAAACATTATTCTGCACAGTCAGACTTTGTTGTCAGTGAACTTTTATTTATCACATCATATCGTGATTGTATTGAAAAGTGAAGCCCATTTTGCATATTGAATCATATCGTGAGATAAGCAGATCCTCCCATCCCTATTAGTCCCGCCCTCCTCCCCCTCATTGGTCAAGTTCCCACTCCAACACTTGTCACTCATTTGATGGGCTGTCATCCAGCCTGAGGCTGAAGTGTTTGTAACCAGCGTCTGTAAAGCCTCTATAGGCGTTGAAGAAGCAGACAGTGAACGCGGCCAATCTGTAATAAAAAAAAGCTGATGTTCAGCTGTGTTTTTGAATATTTCGCTTTATTGCTCTTTCTTTTCTTCGTGCTTTCCTCCTTTGTTGTTGTTGCTATAACTTCCCTGCTCTGTGGCCACTAGCCTCACCTTGATAGTCACAACCAGCTCACTGCTGGCCACGCCCACAACACATGGTTTAAACGCCCCAAAACGTCGGCAACATCGCTGAAAAGCTAATTTCAGGCAAATGGGTTTATTTAGGCATGAACACGCAGAGTCACAAACAGACAGACTGATAATGCATATTGCATTTATTTAATGTTATTTTAATGTCAGAAAGATTTTGTGTCAAAAAAGTTGCATATCACAGCCATAAATTCATGGTTTGACAGTCCACCGTTCAATAGATGTAGGTACATGTACGGAAGAGGATTAGGGCCACATATGAAAAAATGTATTTGAGTTATGAGTTTAAAGTCAGAATTTTGAGAATAAAGTCAGAATTATTTATTCTGAGTTCTGACTTTAATCTCAGAATTCTGATTTTTTTCCACAGAATTCTGACTTTAATCTCAGTATTCTGACTTTTTTCACAGAATTCTGACTTTAAACTCATAACGCAAATACATTTTTCACGTACCTAATCCTCTTCCGTATACAAGATATTTGGGTGTCTATATTTCTAAGCAGCACTGTTCTCTGGGCCATACTGTCAAAGTGTGATAGAAGCCATTTCTCCTGCTGAATGGCCCCGTTGTTTATGATTACAGACTGTGAATGAGATCACAGCGATCTCAGTGAATAATAAGTGGATCTTATTATATCTTAAGTGAGTATATCCCGGTGGAGGGTAATCATTCTGGAGCCTACAGTGATGGTGGGGTGAATAAATGAACTGCAGATTACACATTGATGCTTGTTTCCCTTTTCAGAGGGTTGCACAGCCGCGTCATTTGAATTCAAGTGGTTGCATGTTACATCTGGAAGAGAGGGGATGCAAATGACCGGCTTTGGCCTCACAGAAATCGTATTGGTGTTTCTCTGCTGAGTTTGAAACCAGAGGAAGGTGTTACTGTCTGGGTGTCATTCAGAGAGGAGCTGCAGGAAAACCAAACACTGTTTTATGTTTGATTTATTATACTGTAATTGTTCCGTCAGAAAGGTCATTGAACCTCTGTTAAAGCGAGTGTGTGTGTGTGTGTGTGTGTGTGTGTGTGTGTGAGTGTGTGTGTGTGGCAGCTACTTTAGCCAGCAAAGAAATTGACCCTGCTCATATTAAATAGGAATATGCCCTGAAAAGAACATTGCCGCCATGCATTACTATAAGAGCTTGTCTAAGCCCTATTTAAAAATGCATGCAGTTGCCTCTCCTCCACTTAATAAATAAGCACTTAATAAAACACTAATTAATATTTCATTGTCTCATTGTGCATTATTAAAAACCGTAATGAGTCCGTTAGGCTTTTTTTTTTTTTCATTGATTTTGTTAATAAACAAGCTTGTTGATTTAGAGTCGGAGATATGTTTTTATTTGTGTATCTTATTAATTTAACCTTTATTTATCCTGGTTTAGCCCTGTTGAAATCAAGAATCTATTTTACAAGGCAAGGCATAGTAACAGACAGAAGACACATTTTTTTTTATAGTAATTAATAGACGATATAAGGAAAAAAAAGGAGACGGGGAGAGAGAAAAGAGAAGAAAAACAGCAGTAGAGTCCTGAAACAAAATCAAAGCATTGATAATTTCCATTTCTTTCCATGCCAATTTCCACTGACGATTTCCAACACATTCGTCTTTAAACACACTTATCCCTTCTGTAATGCAACAGTAAATAAGCTTAATTGCATTGGCTATGAAGCCATTAATTAGGCTAATTAATCTTAATTCCTACTGTGGGGTAAGGGTTAATCGACTGGTAGAATAGGGCGGCCCACACGAGTCCCGTCTCTCCGCAGATGGAAACTCGACTGGCAGAAAATGCGGTGGATTTGTCTTTGGCAATGAGATTAGCTAGGGGTATATAGGTTTACCCGTTTCTCCTCGGTATGAGCTAAGGGGGGTGGGGGTGGGGGGGCAGAGAAACATTGGAAAAAGCAGAAAAAGTGAGGCTTTTCTCCATGCCTCTGCTGGCTTATTGCTCCAACAAAACACCAGCAACTCGGGGAAAGAGAAAATGATCATATACTCAAAGATACATACAGTATGTTTAGCTGGACAGATGTTATGTATGTTTTATGAAGTTGTGTATGTGTGCACCTGTGTATCGAACAGGGACTAGGTAAGGTGTAGTGGTGGATATGGACGGCAAAAATTCACAGAAGACTATGGCAGGTGTGTGTGTGCAATGGTGTAAAAAGTACCAAAATATCCCATATATATATATCATTGTCAAATTAATGTGATGCCTTGGTTTAATGACCATAAATTAGTGAGACCATAGTTGAGACGACTGGTAGCCTCTATCTCACATCAGTGGTATTGTTAGCTGGTGTTTCTCAAAATTAAGACTACATTTCCCATAATCCCAGTTGCCTCCTTTCCTTCCTTCCCCTCCCTGGTGTCTTTGACTTTACTGAAGAGGATATACATGTTGGAAGTGATTTTTTTCCCACTGCTTCCACCATCTGCCATTGCCAGGAACTCTGAAAGTGCTGGAAGAACAGCACACTCTTCCTGCTTTGTGCCATAAAGCAATCTCCCTCTGTGCTGTAAAGCAACACAGCAGATTTCCTGCCAAATCTGATCTGGCGGCACACAATGTAAAATGCAGTGTAGAGGTTGGTAGAGGCTGCCAATCTCAATCAATAATAATGTAATTATACTGATGTTTCAAAATTAATGTGGTAATGATTTATTGATGTTAAAATGATACAGGTAGCACCTTTAAAATGTACTCAGAGTACAAAAACAAACAAAAACAGAGATTGTGATCTTATCAAGGCAATGTAACAAGTATGAGAGGACAGTGGGTTCAAACTAGATTTTCTTATTAAAAGAACAACATTAGAAAATTAAGCACATAAACATAAACAAAATAAATTCTCAATTATGACCGGTCAGTTTCTGATGTGATGCTCAAGGCTCTCCATGTAGCATCTTATTTAAAGTACACAAAAAGCAACTCAATTATAGTAAGGAAAATAATAATAATTTGTCACTTCCACTCGTGTGTGTATGCGTGTGCGTGTGTGTGAGAGAAGCTGCCTGGTACAGTGCAGACTACTGTTGGCCTCTGAGGAGCTCCACTAGGCAGATGGGGGTTAAAGGGGAACAAAAACCGCTGAATTTCAGCTGTGTAATATGTTCCTCCCATCCACTTGGACAGTTCAGTATGTATTAGTGAACACCTGAAAGCCCTCTATTGCAAGTAAAGGGCTTTTCCAGCCAAACCTGGATACTGCAATGGACTCCACCCTCTGGCTGGTGGGTGTGGCTAAAGGACTGGGCAGGCCAAAAGCTTGTCTGTGATTGGCTGGACAGTTTTCATTATGTGGGTTTTCTTTTTTTACTGCATTTTTGTGGACTTTTCAGTCTGTTTAGGGATATGTTCTGCTTTTTTAACAAAATGTAATAGTTGTAGTTCTGTAGTTATGAGAGAAAAGTGTTTGTCATGACCTTGCATTGATCCACTTGAATGAAAGAGGTAAACTGTGTCAAACTAAAGAATTGTGTCAGTAAATCTATTTAATCAATGTATATTTTATTATTAAAACTATGAAACATGGTGTAAGTAGCCAAATGCACAGTAGCAAATAGCCTAATAAAAGTAACATGGGGTAACTGTGATATTGACAAGCGACTGCACATCAATATTCAAAGAAACAATCAACTGTCCTCTTGAATAGCAACACGTGTTCAGTAGCTGTTAGCCTTCAGTCCGCAAGCCTCGTTTGGTATTCACTATCACACAATCACGCTAAAAGTATGTTCATCCAATGCAATGCAATCCTGTGTATATTGAAAGGAAAGGCAAAGACATCACCGTGCGCAGTGATGAGAAAACTGATCTGCAGTTGGTGATCATCATAAGGCAAACAACCACTGATCGAAACTAAAATCAATAATACTTTCAGGAATGCAACTAAGCAAGAAATTAATTTATGCTTTTTCCCCTTGAAAGTCCTCATGACACTTCCATCATTTTGATACTAGGAATACTATGCTCTCCTACAAAGGCAAACAGCAGTAACTATTTTTTTAAGTGTTTTAAATGTCAAGGGTGATATTAGGGTTTAGATTTTATATCAGCAAAACTTAAATCCATTAATTCTACTAAATGCTAAATAGTCCGGTTGTGTGACAACAATACTTAATGGGACAGGAGAGAAACTTTAAAGACGTATTTCACTACTCACACAGATACTGTGCTTTGTCTTTGCAGAGCAGTATGAATTTATGTGGTGAAGATTTATTTCAATATATAAATAGTGAAGTTGATGCCTATGTATGAATTTCTTTCCAATAGTTTTGATTTGTTTAACACTTTTTTGGTCACCGCATGATTCCATTTGTGTTATTTCATAGTTTTGATGTCTTTACTATTATTCTAAAATGTGAAAAATAGTAAAAATAAAGAAAAAATGTGTGTGTCCAAACTTTTGACTGGTAGTGTACCCCAAGTCTAGGAGGTAAAAAGGCCAAAGTAAACCCAGACTGAAGCAGAGAGTAACCACCGGGTCGCTGCGTCTCGCCCGCCTCGAGCACAACTGTCGTCAAGATGCTGTCATGCCAGAAACCAAAGTGTCTGTCCCATCGCTTAATCTGCGATGTCAGACTGATATATGGCTCCACTGAAAATCAAGGGGAGGTATAGGGCAAACTGATCGGGTCTGAAGGGCATCTTCAACCTTCAGCTATCATATTGCTATCAGAGGCGGCTGTGACGGATTCAGAGGGGCTTAAGTGTCCTACACTTGACTGGCACAGTACTACTTTAGAAAATAAAAGGTAGGCTGAGCAAACATTTGTCTCTGAGCTAGAGGATAGCAGTGGCAGTGAGTAGATGGAGCGCAGCTTTATGGCTCATTGCAGTATTGTAATCATTGCAGGGTTTCGTTCTTGATTTAGTATTGTCTGCACTGTACATGGGGAGATAATATTGGTGAGAGTGAAACCTATTATTAGAGTAGCCGTTCTTATACATCCTCTAATTGGGATCCTAGTCAATTAAACAAATTGAGTTTGTTTGCTGGGGAATTCTTCAAGGACCCCTGAAGGTCCCCGGACCCAATTTTGAGAAACACTGCCGTGCACTATGTACAAATGACAGAAGTGACACATGACATATCATTTTGACTTCTGACACTGCTGCTTAGGGGAATCAAACTCCCACCATATACTGTATATGTGTGGGGAAACCTCAGTATAAAGATGATTTACTTTACCCATATATGTGCTGGACTTGAACACAGCATTTTCTTCCTTTTGCATGCTGAAAAGAGCCATTAGTCAATGTTGCAAATAGGCCAACGCACAAACACAGTTAAAGCTGCATTTGAATAATTAAATAAAGCAACATTTTTTTTCCCCTCCGCATTTGGAATGCGGTTCCTGTGTGTTGTTGTTTGGCGCTCGGCAGCGTGGAGCTCAGCTCTGTGTAATGGGACTAACAACTCTGATAAACCCAAACGGAAAATGTAATGAGAAACAATTCATCACAGAATACAGCTGGCCTGTCACACAATGTAATCTATTGACCGCAGCGATGTTGTATCTGATTTCTTTTTTTTTTAGGAAACATAGCTTTCCCTGTAAGAATAATGATACCTGCTTCTCTGTTGCTTTGTGGAACAGGCAGATATGATTCATGCTATGTTGTTGTGAAATAGGTGTAATCAGGGATGTGGTGAGGAAGCCCACCAAAACTCAGTCTACCCACCTTTTTATTTGCAGAATTTACAATTTTTTTAGCCTGATATAAATCTTTATGAGATAAATTCATAGTGTACATCATACAAACTGACTAGTATCAAACTGCTGGAAGTTATAGGATCTTTTAAGGGGGGCATAAATTAATGCTTTTCTGATTATTTTTTATATTGGTGGCTTATATATGATCGCCAACTGGAGATCAACCTTTTTATGGGTGTAGTGAGAGCTTTTCTATACATGAATCAGGGTTTCTACACAAGTCTGGAAAATCTGCAATGGATGGAAAAAGAATTTGGTAATTTCCAGGTTTTGATAAGTTTGGAAATTGTACAAAATATTTGGAAAATAATGGAAAAAAAATAGTATTGTGTTTTGCCGATATACATCTGACAATACATTTTCTGTGGTTTTTCTGTCATCTTACATATTTGTCAATATGTAGAATAATCTTCATCTATTAGTAGGGGCAAGACATAAATCATACTGAACACCAGTATCTTCTAATCAAATGAAAAAAAAAAAAAAATAGGGTGTGGAATAAGTATTTTCTATATTTAATATTTAATTTTGAAATTGAAACTGGGTAGGAACCCTGATGAATAACTGTTCGTGTTTGGAGAAACAGGCTACATTCACAGAATAGAGTGGTGATAGATGGCAGAAATCCCTACCATCCAGTCGTATTACATCTGACATGGAACACATGCAGGGTTCCGTGGCAGCCGCTGTGTCTAAGATGAAGTGCTCACCGTCCCAAAGAAGGCAGGGATCCAGTGTTCTCCTATCTGAGTTTACTGAACCCCCGGTTCACCACTTGTATCCACTTCAGCAGCGTACGCTGTGTCCGAAATAATCTATTTGAAGAGCGCTATGTCACATACTGAGCTGGCAAGAATTAGATGTGCATTGGATATGGGTATGTTCATCAAATCCTACATCAGGCCGACATCAATATTTTGGGACTGAAGCTGCCAGCGAGCGATATTTTGAGCCAATATTCAGTATCTTTAAATCTGACCATTTTCATGCCAAAAAAAATTAAGTAATTAAAAGTATTCCCAATTTTGTTCTTGGCAGAGTGGAAAAGCCTCTGAAAAAGAATTCAGTCCATGATCTAGGAATAAAGGCTTTTTCAAAAACAATTGCTTTTCTCTCATAATGATGATTTTATAGAATCACTTATTCTCTAACAGCCAGTTATTACCCAAGTCCAGTGTTAATTAGACCTTTTATGAGACATTCAGTGGTAGAGACAGGACATGAAGAACAAACTAGACTTGGATTCCAGATGCTGGCCTATAAGTCAACATAAATTTGCTCACAGAGGTCAATTACAATACGACTTATTGCTGATAGCAAGCAGATTGGAGTTTTAGTTATACAAACATTTCTTAGAGGCTGAGCTGCTGTGGAGGCAGAAATCATTTTATTGGTTGAGTCAAACCTCAGTGGGCTGAGCTAAATAACCACAGTTATGCTAGTTAGTTAGTTAGTGCAAGTTAACTAACTGGCAAACTTGAATAGCAATGAAGGAATTCTGGTCAAAATATGAATAAAACTATAAATGGCAATGACCTCTTGTTTTCATTCATTCACAACCATGGCATTCATGATGTTGGAAGGTCAACAGGCTAGCTAACTAGCTTACCTAGATAGCTATAGGCTAGTATGGCTAGTTTGAACTTGGAAGATCAGCTAGGCTAACTAGCTAACCTTGATAACTTAGTATCTAGACTGCATTTTTTTCAGTTAGCAGTAGAGCGTTAGGCTTCATAATATTAGCTTCCTCCTCTTTTACATCTTGTCATTTTCACTGGGCTTCAGTCTGTTTATTTAGCCAGAAGAACTGTAGCTCTTTGGCTCCACCCATTGCAGTTTAACTCAACCAGTGAGATTATTTCTGCCTCCAGAGCAGCAATACCATAATACCCACACAGCATTAAGTATAACTTTATCTATAAATTGATTTAATGTCAGTGGAATGTCTTCAACAAACTGATGCACGCTGGTGGACTGGAGATGAGCCTGAGCACATCTGTACTAGAGACAAGTTCTATCAGCGTTGCTGCAGTTCCTACTGGTCGCCCATAGAGGTCGATAGAATTCACAGATTACTTCATGCCTCTTTAAACCCACCAGTCCCTCCTCTGCAACAGCAGCTTTCCCAATGAAATGCCACCGCATATTTCACCGTCACCGTGATTCAGTGTTTTTTAATTGCTGTGGAAGCTATGTTCACTTTTTTACTATTGTAAAAGCCCCCCAACAAGGCTGACATACACCTCTCATAACCTTTTTGCTCTGCCCTCCATTTCACATCATCGCTGTTACCTTTCCCCCCTCCCCGCAGCGTCCCCCCCGCCCCCTCCACCCCCCTTAGGTCCTCCGTGTTCTCCTGGAGCGCTATCAAGCTGCCAGCGATGTAGCCGTGTGATACAGCTGGGAAATGAGGAAAAGGGGGGGCGAAGACAGAGAGACACAGAGAGAGAGAGAGAGAGAGAGAGAGAGAGAGAGAGAGAGAGAGACGTAGAGAAAGGCCTCTGATGAGAACCCAGTGACAGTAGCGCTAATCACAAGTGCACAGGCATTTGTTCTGTCAGCAGAAAAGACACTGTCGTAGGGGGAAAATGTGCATTCGGAACAAGGCTGATATGAGTGCGCCTGCCTCTGCGGACGTGTGTGCGTGCCTGAGTGTGTGTGTGTATGAGTGTGTGTTAAGGTGAGAAACACCGCAGGAATGCCAATCCCCTAACCAACTCCCTACCCCCCACCCCCACCCCCACCTGGAGAAGAGGATTTGTCTGCACTCATTTTTTTCCATTCACACACACACTTTCGAACGGTACAGCGACGTCTGCCTCGCCTGCCGTCGTCGTCGTCGCAGCGGATGAACGCAGGGGGAGTCCCGTTCCCCCATCCCCTGTTCCCCCATTCGTCCTCCCATCCTTATCCTCCTGCTCCTCCTCCTACAGTGATTTTATTTATTCTTTTGGCGGGGTTGGTGCCGTTCGTTCACACCTGAGGGCAAGATGCCGACGGATGCTCGACCTCTCGGGCTCCCTGGCTCTCACACAGAGAAATAAAAAAATAAATAAAAAAAAAAGAGAGAGAGAGAGAGAGAGAGAGAAGCCTGTAGGTACAGTGGAGCGTTGTCTTATCTAGTTATATATATACCATCTCTCAGGAGCTTTAAATCACAGTGTCGCTGGCTTTGATTCAGCTAGCCACTGGTGGAAGGTTAGTCTTTTAAGTGTAAGGTTATAGCGATATATCTGTTTGCTGATATATGGGGCTGATATTGGCCTTTTAATGATAATCACATACAAAACAATGCTGGATGACTATAGCCACCCTCCTTGTTGTCTTGTCTTGTTTGTCTTGTATTAGGTATTAATGTGTCCTTCTGCGTGTGACCTGTAACATAGGCTTTTAAAGAATTGGCATTTTATTCTCATTTCTGTATATAAATGTTTAATCACACGGTTTTCCACTAGGGTTAGAGCAATACATTGGGCCGATATTGGCCTTTTATTAATGGAAACCTCTGATATGATGGATATGATGCAGTTTGGTTGATTACATATTTATTGTAGAATTGATCAATACTACACCGGTTGTCTATGGGAAACCCTTAACCTTAATTTATTCTAATGGAACATTTTGATTGGATTCCATAAAATTATGCATGAGTATTATCAGTATTATTATTACAGTAGATTCCAATGGAGTTTTACTGTCCTGTGGTCTAAATGCTGTTTCAGAGGCTTTTCCACTCTGACAAGAATAAAATTCAGGGAAAAAACACTAAATATTTGTATTTTTGGGGGATTTCTTTGGGATGAAAACTGTCAAATTTAAAGATAATGTGTACCAGCAGAAAATGTTGGTCCTCAGCAGCTTCAATCCAAAAACATTGGTACAATATCGGCCTTCAAAAATCCGTATCCGTCGAACCCTACTTGTAAGTTCCGCACTGAGGGCGACTGGTTGTGTTGTGGCGACGGACGTATGACTCGCGGACCTGGGAGGGTGGTCGCATACAAATAGGTCAACCTATTTACTAAAGTCACTCGTTTTTATAGGCCACATCCTCAACAGCGCATCATGACTCATGCCCTATGAATCATGATGAGGCCTATGAGGCTGATATGGTGGCTCTCGCTCTTTCCAGCCCACCTTCCGCCATAGAGAGCAGAGGAGCAGAGGTTTGAACTGTGGATTATTCGCACTGATGGTAAAAAAGCGGCTGCGGCGGCGGCAGCCAGGCGCATTGCAGGGACTCCATATTCCATATTCATGAGATGAGCGAGAGGGGGAGAAAGAGGAGGAGAGAGAGAAAGAGGAGGAGAGAGAGAGAGAGAAGGGGGAGGGAAGGACTAATCATCACCCTATTCATGTTTCAAAGAGTCTCCAGTTGCTATGGAAAGTGGAGCAAATCATCTTGGGCGGGGGAGGGGGGGGATCAATGGACCAATGGATCAATGAAGCGCTGTAGACTCAAGGGAAGTGGAAGGGCGCGTCTGAAGGGAGAGGGTGAGGCTTTGGTGGCGCTGATTGCCGGGTTTCCAATTGCGGCAATCAATAAGTCCCTAAACTAATTCCGCATTCACATCATATGGGAATAACCAGAGCAATAAAGCGACTTGGAAGTGTTCATGTGTTCGAACCCGTTGGATTGAAGATTTCTGTAGACTTTGGTTGCCCCTGATCAGCTTTTTCACTCGTACTACACACACACACTTAGTGACGACACTTTTGAGTTCATGTTTTACAGCAAAGCAAACACTGAAATGTCAAGCACAAATGGGAAATCCAGCAAGTCGTTCTGTCCTGTCGTGGCATTTTAAAAGTTGTGATCGCAAAATGACTTTTCATGGTCATTTGGTTTGTGTATATGAAATGCATATATTATTCCCTACAACTTGACTACAGATATTTCCTTGGTGATGCCAGAATTCAGTATTTTCTAGTAGTATTTACCATCTGAAAGCTGAGGTGAACAGTATTTTCTAGTAGTATTTACATCTGAAAGCTGAGGTGAACAGTATTTTCTGGTAGTATTTACCATCTGAAAGCTGAGGTGAACAGTATTTTCTAGTAGTATTTACATCTGAAAGCTGAGGTGAACAGTAGTTTCTGGTAGTATTTACCATCTGAAAGCTGAGGTGAACAGTATTTCCTGGTAGTATTTACCTGGAGGGTTTGTTGGGTGGGTTTGTGGGGGTTGCTGGCGACTCGGGCTGCAGCACTGCGGAAAACAAATGAATTTCGCCACGGCAAATGTCATGTGTGCGCGATCAGTGAGGCCAACCTGGTTGACTGAGCTAACAATGTGCTGGGGGGGCATTGGGTGGGTGGGCGGGGGGGTAAGGAAAGGGTATTTATCATAAAACACTAGGACTGTTTCCTCCTTACACACGGAGAGAGCAATCCAGCCCGGAGCGGCCACCGAGATTACAAAATACAGACACACCGCAGAGGCAGAACACACATACACTGGTTTATATCCACACACTTACATACAAATAAAGCATGTACGCACAGCATCCTGGGGGTATGAAGGAGGGTGTTGTTGCATTGGGTTCCACTTGGCCTGGATAGGATGAGATGGCTGGCGGCGATAGGGAACTGTCACCCTGATGCAGAAGAAAACAACACAGCCGGTTGATATAGCCGCATTACTCCTACTGCGGTGGAACGGTAAAATAAATCCCGTCCAGTGCACTAATTGATTTCTTTCCTTACCGAGTGCCCTGCAGGGGTAAACAGGTTTCGGTCTTTCGCACTGAATCGGGCGTGCATGCGGCTCCAGTGGGAAGGTGCAGATCAATAAGAGAATTATTATCTACAGGGGTTTTTTTTTTTAAATGAGGATTACAGTGTTAAAGGTTAAATGTGTAATATTTGTGCTTTACTGAAGCATAGCATGACTAGTAAATATCAGCAGAGGTTGCTGAGTGGTAGTGAGTGAAAAAAAGTGAACAGGTCACGGCGCACGCTGCGGAGATTTCTGCATTCAGAAACACAGGAGCGGGCCGAGGCTGAAGCCCCTCCTACCACACCAAGGTCTGTTAAAAAATCCGGCAATTTGCTTTTGCCTTGATTATTGCCAAAAAACACACATCAGAAAATATAATTTGAGACTTTATTACTAATCGGTAGGGTGTTCTGGTAAATTCGGCATGTATATAATCCTCCAAACTGCTTGAATTTTAACGGACCGGCTCATTTATGCGCCGGGGAAGTGGTGCTATCACAAAATAGTGACTCCTTCGATATGTTCCAAAACTCAGAAATCGTGCTAATGGCAGGATCCTAATCACAGCAAGCGTCCATCGAACAAAAAAATGCTTTAACTGGGTAAAACATGATAGAACGTTCATTGTTGTTGATTGTGCAACAGTCCAACCTGCCCACCATGCTGATGATGGTCTCGTTCTACGGAGGGCAGAGTGTTGCAATGACTACGCTGAATGATAGAGGCCAGCATTGGACCAGAAATCACGCTCCTGCAAGACCCTCTGAACTCAACCTGAACTCAGCCCATCCTGCCTTCTCCCCCTTGCACTGACAGTACTTAGTATCAGCCAAAGAATTTATAGAAGTAGTGAGGGACGATACCCAAAGAGGTACATGTTAGATGATTTAAATGGATGCCGAGGGAAGTAAAGAATCGCCCGGCACATAGTTGGATACCTCTGCTGTCTCCATTAAAATCGTTTAATGCACACCTCTGAGGGCATTATCCTGCTTAAACCATGGCCACCTGCCAAAGATGAAAAAATAGGGAGTGCTCATTCATCTTTTCTAAGAGCATAATGTTATTTGGGCTTTTTTTCACTGCTTACTTGAAGGGAAATAGTCCCTTCGCAACTTTCCGTTACTGCTTAACAACCAGAGCACACCTGCTGCTGCAGCCGGCCAACTGCTGCGTTAATGCTTTATAGCAATACTTATAGGGCATTCCCAAACCCAATAAAAGTGGCATCTATAAGCTTTGTGCTGATTTGCTATCTCTGTCTTGTTGTAACTAAGCTATTCGAGGGAGAAATTTGTTTTTTATTCAAATATTTAGTAACTGCTGTTAAAACTACATAGATTGTGAAACCATGGGGGGTCATGTTTTTTATATGTTTTTATATGTTTGTTATATTGTAATATCAGGACTAAGTGCTATTTAAGGATTATTATTTATTCATTAACCTTTATTGCTAACTTGATCGCTGTCACAGTGCTTTGTGGGCATTTCTAAATGACACAGCACCTATACACAAAAAATACTTCACAAGTTGTTCTGAAGCCATCAAGATGACATGATTAAGTTTTCTGTAGACTTCAGTTGCTCCTGATCAGCCTTTTCACACATAACACACATGCACTTATGACACACTTGAGTTCCTGTTTTACAGCAAGCCAGACATTACATTGTTAACCACAAATGAAAAATCCAGCAAGTACTTGTGTCCTGCCGTGGCATTTTAAGAGTTGTGATCCCAAAATGTTTTATTTGAAGTGAATATACCAGTTCTTCACTTGACTACAGATATTTCCTTGTTGGTGATGTTAGAATTTTGAGTTTCCAAGCAGTAGTTTTTACCATCTGAAAGCAGGTAAACATAATCTTGAAGTAGGAATCTCATATCTACCATCTTCGCCATGGACCATGAATGCAGCATAAGGCAACAGTTTTTCCACAGAACTTGAATGGATAGAACGGTCCTAGTACAGTCCTAGTGGCTAGTACAGCACAAAATGGCAATTATGGAATTTTAAGGGTTAGTTGCTATGGTGACGATGCAAGTCTGGGCATTAAGGCCGTAAAGTGTGTCACACTTGCTTGAGAACGTTGCAGACGTGTCTGTTGCACGAGTGCTTAGCAAACTGAAAGCTAACGTTAGCGACGTGGCTAATGTAGCAATATCAAAGATTGTACTTCTGTCACTAGCTCTTCTACTCAACATTAGTATATTAGTTATACATGGCGATGAAGAAGTTCCTTTGGTCCTTGCTGCAAAACCTCTTGCCTCAGCGATTTGCCGTAAGTCGGTTTATACAGAAGCTAGCTCAACGGTTCACATAAAAATGGCCGCCGTTCCAACCATGCAGGGACATTGATTTGAAAGGGAATGACGTTCTATCCATTCAAATTCTGTGAGTTTTTCCCTCTCTACACCCTTCCTTCCACTTCTTCTTCCTCCCTCTTCCCTGTCATCTTTAAGTCTTTCAGAATGTGGCACCTAACCCTCAAACCCCAAACAGTAGTAGTAGTAGTAGTAGTGACACAGGCTCTGATTTGCGAAGCTGTGATGAGCAGATTGTGGCTGAATGGATGAGGGAAAAGCCAATTGGAGGTGACTGTCCGCCGGCTCTGAAACGGAAGTAGAAATCGCCGCTCCCCCGTGAAACATCTGATGAGTCAGACCGTTCCTCCACGGGCTTTTCATAGCGTTCGCTGCAGGGCCTCGTATCTCCTTTGTCTTTTCTATTTCTTCCTCTTTCCCCTCTGCTTTTTTTCCCCCCTTTTCTCTCTCTTCCCTCCTCTGGCGCTGGGACTACTTATCGTCTCCGGCTCGCACAGTCAAAATCCAACCTGCATCTTTCTCTCTCCTTAACTCCTTCCCTATCCCCCCCGCGCCCCCCCATTTGCCGCCTCGCTTTAGAAATCAATAATGCGCCGTCTCCGCACCTCGGCCGTTTAATTTGACATTTGATCCAGTCGTGGGTTATTTATGTGGAGACGATACAAATGAATACTCTCTCATTCTCTCTCTCTCTCCCCTTCTCCGGTCTTTGTCCCCCTCTTTGCTCCGGAGGTAGAGCCGTCTCCACAGTGGAAGTGCGCTTATGTAAACCGCCTTGATACACCATGTAGTAATGCCCACAGGACCCCATTTATAGCGATTGGAGACGCTGCCAAGTCATTGCTGGAGCTGTGGTCTAGATCCCCCATTTCAGGTCGTGTGACTAATATCGTGCATGACTAGTCGCATGAATCCCGCTCCCTATGCAAAGTCGAGCACTTGGCAATTTAGATGGGGCCTCACGCAGTTACGGGGGTCTGTGTTCGTTGAGATTAAGTCACTGGCATTTTGTAATCCGGATGACGCAGCCGGGGTTATGATGGTGTCAGATTGTGCCTGGTTGGGTCTGTGATGCCAACTTTTACATGGAGCAGAGAGACAGAGGCTGACTTACATTAGCCCCGAAAAAAATCACTCCAGTGTTCTTCTGCCTTTACCTCTCTTTCCTTCATGACACAAAAATGCAACGAAATCTCATAAAAATGGGTGAAATGACCACAAACTCGGAAATGCATTTTATGTGTTGTGGACACAGATTATGTGAGCGTTATGTTCCTCCACCACAAATTGGATTATATGATCATAGCAAAAATTGGACACATTCTCTCCTGTTTGTCATGTGAAAAAGTTAGCTAACGGTTAAGGTTAGGCAAGTAAACAACTTTGGTTAAGGTCAGGGTAAGGTTTTGGTCAGGGTTAGTTTTAGTTTTTCTCTCACTTTTCGTACACGGAGCATATATTCGCATTTGTGAATTTTGCAAGATTTCGGGAGACCAGGCTCCAAAAATGGATGTGTCTGCTTCTTGTCTCAAAGGAGATACCTATAAGACAATCTTACACTTGTATGTGATGTGCAGCGCCATACATCCAAATGTAAGATCATTGGTCCATCAGTGAGAACAATGCAACAGTGCAACTTTGAGAATCTTTTGATAAAAATATAAACCCTCAAGATTCAATTTCAGAAGGTGTTGCTAAAAATAGCCGTAGACGTGGAACAAACATCTGAGGCTGACAGCAAGAATGAAAAGGAGTTTGGGGTCATTGGATTCGTGGCAGCACATAGGGCAGGTGTCACAAAAACTGCTTTTCAGCAGCCAGAATTGTACAAAAAGCCAAAGTTGCCAGATGTAACCAAGACGCAAATCTTCATCATATGTCATTTGGTGAATGTCTGGTATAATTATCATTAACACATGAGACCATGGTCCAGACAGTTGGTAGCCTCTGTCTCACAGCAGTAGTATTGTTAGTGCTAGCGTTTCCCAAAATTAAGACCACATTTTCCATAAACTCCGTTGCTTCCTGTCCTCCCTCCCCCTCCCCCGCATCCTCAACTTTACTGAAGAGGATAAACATGTTGGAAATTATTTTTTATTTCTAAATTATTACTTTTCACTCCTGCCGCCATCTGCCGTTGCCAGAAACTCTGAAAGCTTTAGCTCTGTTTGTAAAGCAATCCAGCAGATTTCCCTCCAAATCCGACCTGGTGTCACACAACATAAAATACAGTGTAGAGGCCGGTAGAGGCTGCCAATCTTCTGTTTACATTAATTGTACTAATGTCTCCAAAATTAAAGAATGCCAGTATCTCAGATAACATTATGTGTGCTGGTCTCGGTCAGAAATACGAGACCTGGCTCAAACCTATAAAATATGTGGGCCAAGACTGAGACAAATGAGGTCCAGGTCCAAGACTTTTAAAATGCATGACTGTTTTCTCTGATGCTGTTATCACGCTTCTTGCCCTTCTCCAGGAACCAGCAAATACTGTTTATCTGCTCAGGTAGTGCTTTATGTTTTTTTTATGCATTTTTCCTGCCTCCTGTTTTCAGCCAGACTAATGCATATTAGATAAAAGGCATCTTATAGAGCACCATTATTGACATGAGGCCTTCGGTGTGCTTGAAATGAAGTTTTCCCAATTTTGATCTCCTTTCATTCTCTCTTCTACTTCTCCTTTCTCCTTTTGTGTCCTTCAGTTTGCTTCCTGGAGCAGAGATTTGGTCTTTGAGTGTGTTTGTGTGCGGGTTACATAAGCGATAATACCCAGTTTGGTGCTTTGTTGTTAAAAAATAATACTTGATGACAAAAAAGTGATGAACGAGTGCCTCCATGGATTGCATTATTTTTTGAGAGCAGAACAAGTTGGAGGGTATTATGCTGCATACACCATGGCCACCTGCCAAAGAATAAAAAAAACAGCACTGTGTTTATCTTTTAGGGAGAAAAATATCATTTGGGAGTTGCTCCAGTAAGTCTCTTTGCTCTTGCAGGTTTCTGCTATTGCAACTGCTTTAAGCATTTTTTTACCGATTTATCAGAATTGGTATGGCTTGATCAGGTGGGATACAACAACACATTGCTGTTAGAGTAGCTGCAACATTCACTGATTGTTTTGTTAGTCAGCAAGGAGGCGTACAGGATTCCTATTCATTTCCCCACTTACAATTCCATTTTCCAGACCTATGTGTTATACATTGGAAACTTGCTCATCATTTTAAACATTTGGGTTAATTCAAGGTATTAATTAGGGTTCAACCAGACTGGATTTTTAAAGGTCAATACAGGTACAGATATTTTTGGATTAAAGCTGCCGATAGCAATATTTTGTACTGATACCTTTAAATTTGACCATTTCCATTCCAGTACATTAAAAAAAATACAAGTATTCACTATTTTCCCAACAATTGTATTCTTGTGAGGGTGGAAAAGCCTATAAAAAAAGCCAATAAAAATGAAATAAGAAGAGAGAATTACCATCATTGCAATAATACTGTAGTATTCTACTTTAAATTTGACCGTTTTCATGCTAAAAAATAAAAACTATTCAGTGTTTCCCCCAGAATTGTATTCTTGTCAAGGTGGAAAAGCCTCTGAAACAACATTTAGATCATCAGGGAAACTAAAATTCTCCACTGAAACCCTGGATAATAACAACAACAACAATAATAGTAATAATAACAATAAATATAGCTGCATGGCAGCAATATGCCAGGTTTCACTACATGCGGGCAAGAGATGGGAATGACCTGGAAGCTATTGGGAAATGTTTGGAGCATATGGAGTTACAGTTATGCAATTTTTCAACATGTCAGTGAGGCAAAGCTGATCCTCTTCACATTAGGGATAATTCTGATACTAATTCCTTGTGCAGAAATTCACAAACACTTAAACATTAAACAGAGTATGCAAACATATGGAGCATAGGGTTCCTGGAAAAGTGGAGTCATTGTTTGACTCATGTGATAATACAGCATATTCATAATAATAATAATAGTATAATAAAATGTGTTACTTGTGAGAAATGCAATCATAATGTCACGTTAGAATCAATTCAGGTTAAGGGATTCCCATAGACAACCAGTGTAGTATTGATCAATTTTACAATAAATATGTAATCAATCAAACTGCATCATATCCATCATGTCAGAGGTGGATGACACTAACTGGACCAGATCAGATTTTTAATAAAAGACCAATATGGGCCTGATATATCGGTCTTACCCTGGTATTAATATTACAAACATTTTGTTGTGAAATCCAACTACATCAGAAGTGTAAATGAAAGACTGAAAGACGGCACTGCTTTCAGCTCATTTAAATTAATTTCTGGTGACTTGGACAAGGTGTTACCACTAGCACTCTTGATAACAACTGACAGTTAACATTTTGCCTATGAAGTTCTTGCCATATGCACTTTTCATGGTGCCCTTTCTGCTGAAACATAATAGCATTATATGCTTTCAGTGAGGTCTTTAGTCCAAAAATGGCAAAAATTGAGGCTGATCATTGGTTTGACAGCTGGTTTTGGTGAAAGAATATACTTTACAATGGAGAGGAGTGCTGGTGGTAAAGTGAATTTTAAGTCCAACTTTTTTTACAAACCTTTTTTGGGGGGTTGGGGGATACTTTATGTTTCTTTTGTCATTTTTTAAAACCTGTGTGATCAAAATCATTCTCCATACTCTTCAAAATGAGCTGGAAATCAAATTCTCTAGTCCAGTCAAAGCAGTCTGGAAGAATCAAAGTTTTTGACTGAAAATTCTGTCTGTCCACACACATATACACACACACACACACACACACACACACACTGCACAGAAAGACACTGTGTGTATGGGATTCCCTAACAGCGGTTGAACAACACTCACAGTCACCCCTGATGTGAGCAGGAAAAACCTACTGCAGTCTTCCCATCTGTTCAACTCTAGAGTGATGGCAGAGATCCACCACACACACACACACACACACACCTCACCCCATTCATAAAGTCGGTCAGATTCAGACCTTCATCCACTGGGAACTGAGTGTGAAGAGTGAACCCAGATACAGTGAGCTGCTGAATGGCTTCGGTGGAGAAGCTACTCTACTTTTTTTTATGGAGTTTTACAAGCTTCTAGTTCACATTTGAAGTAACTAGTTCAAATGTTTTAAAGGACAGTACCAGTGTCATTTAGCTTTCTAGCCCATTTACTGCTGTCAACATTTAGTTTGCATTTCCCCCATTTCCCCCAATAATTTTGCAATGCATCGATCGTTGCTTGAAATGAACTACAACTAACAAAGATGGCCTAAATAAAGATGGCCTAAATAAAGAGACATGGATGTGGCGATAAAGTTTGCAAGACAACATGTTTTTGAGAGATTATATCCTTGGGGAGACTTATTTCTTCATGTGGTTGTCAGCTGATTGACAGTAAATAGAGTGTAACATAATGCACACACTGATGTGAAAACAGTCAACTCAGTCACAATGAAATAACAATAAAACAGAAACCAAATTGAGATGTCGTGTTTACTGTGATGGATTATCTATCTTGGGCCAAGTCTGTTGAAGTTGGTTTTCAGACTGTACAAGAATGAATGGCAACAAATGGCTTCTTCTGAAGGAGCAAAACAAGTGCTGATATCTCCAACTCTGGATCAGAAATATCCTCACTGGTTGAGCTAAACCTCAATGGGCGGAGCCAAAGAACCACAGTTTTTCTGGATAAGTAACGTTAGACTGAAGTCCAGTGAAAAAGGCAAGGTTATGAAGCCTATCGCTCTGCTATTAACTGAAAAAATGCAGCCTAGATACTACGTTATCTAGGTTAGCCAATTAGCCTAGCTGACCTTCCAAGTTGAAACTAGCCATATTGGCCTATAGCTATCTAGATTAGCTAGTTAGCTAGCTGCTGACCTTCCAACATCATGAATGCCATGGCTATGAATGAATGAACAAAATGAGCCATTACCATTTATATTTACTGTATATTTTGACCAGAGTTCCTTCTCTGCCATTCCAGTTTGCCAGTCAACTAACTTGCGTTCCAAAACCCTAAACTAAATCCGGCCCGGTGACACACAATATAAAATGCAGTAGAGGCAGGTAGAGGCTACCAATCTTCTCAGTAATGGTCTCACACTTGTGAGGTTTTGCTGTGGTGTGCTAGACAAAATGAGAACAACACGACTCATTAGGAGTCCAAGTCAAACAAAAAAAAAGTTTATGAAATATGACCTTCATCTGCAGCACATCTGACGAGAAAACAACATTTTGACAACATCGACAGCATTCCTCCAGCAGTGTGAAATGTATTTGAATGAAATGAAATCAAATATTTCTCTTTATTCTGCAGAGAATCTAAAGGCAGTTCAGCTGATAGAGAATTATCATAGATCCCCAATTATTCATACTTCAGACATCCTGATTTACCACTTCACCAGTGATGGAATGTGGATAATGAATGGAAAACGCTGCGAGGCAAAATATGAAAATACGTTGTATTAAATGTTGGGATTTCCTTGTGCATACCTGCAACCAGAAGCCTTTCAAGTGCAAATTAGACTATCAACATGTTTTCGTGTTTCATATTTTGTCCAATAGTGAGAGATGTCTCTGCGTCTGAGAGAAATGCTACAAGGTGATCATCATTACTGGGTTAGGTTCTGAAACCATGGATGCAATGAAACGAGAGAAACCTGTACCTTGATGATAAAAGGATCCATCCGAAGGAGGCCAAATGATGGAAAACAACAGATTTATTTGCATGATGTGCTCAAAGTGATAAACAGAGAGAAGTGTAGAAAAGGAAAGTGTTTTGATTCTCTTCAGGCCTTGATGTGATAAGGAGAGCAACAGGTTGAATTGGAAGGATGAGAAGTGATCGAGGACTTTTACATTACATTTTACATTTAGCTGATGCTCTGGTCTACAAATAGTGAGCAGGTAGGGGTCCAGCTTCTAGCTCAAGGTGACCGTACCAGGTTTGACTGTTGTGGCGACGCCTACATCGAACATAATGGAAGTTGGCGTCCTGAAATTAGCTGAGACTGAGACTGAAGAAGTGTGTTGCATATTCAGTAGGACATGAAAGCAGCGCCTTTAGCTGAGATTAGGACAAGATGTAAACTCCGCTCGCTGTTTGCTGCAGATTAGAAATACTTGACTGTATACATATGATAACTGTTAAACTGGCATTAAAATCATTCACCTTTTAATACCCAGTGAATACCATTTTTACTCATCAGAAGCAGATTCAGTTTAATCACCAAGTACAATAAATGTCTAGTCTTGATGACATTTGTTCAGAAAACATTGACAATTTGCGGAGTTATACAGTGTATACTGTATTCGTATCTGTATTCATATTTAAAGCGGAAGTGGGCGTGTCCTAAGTATAGCATTGTAAGTGAAGTATTTATAAATTTGACATAATGTTATTCTTTTGGCCAAACGGGACAAGGCTGAATGCATGCATGAGACTGCTTTTTCCTTGTTCTATCTATATACTTTGCAGGCTATAGACTTTGTGAATTTCGGTCCAGTTTGTGTATGATTTTATGTAAAATGTCAAAATCAACATCACCAACATCAAATTATGAAGTTGCCGTCCACCAATCAATGCTTTCTCAAAACCAAAAGCAACAGGCTGCCAACATCACCACAGCCTGCTGAGTCAAGTGAAGTTAGGCTAAACGTTAAATAATGTTGACTCACCACCAGTGGACTCTTTGGCGAAGTTCTCCTGGAGTAACTTTAATGTTAGTCCAGTTTTAGAGGGATGAGATGAGACAGTCATGTGACATATTGCTATTGTACAGATGTGTGTAAACAAGCACAGGTCCTGTACAGGCCCGCGGCGCGTGTTGAATTCAGTTCAATTCAATGCAAAAGTTAAAGTCTGTAGGGCAGCAGAAGACGTGTTATCAAGTTACTCTATGCAAATCCAAGTTTAACTTTTTTTTAGTTTCACTCTATATTCAGGCTTTATAAATCCATCCTGATACTTGTCTTTTTAGATGCACAAGCTAACATGACTGAACTATCTTATTATGGCCAGTACTGCTGTTCTGAACCTTCATCTTTGCTTTCTGATTTAATTATAAATGCTCATTGGAACCAAGTGTTCAATTGGTTTGCACCACAGTTCACAATTATCCATAATATCTTACACTTATTGAAGAATAAGTCCTGTAATATGGTGAGTCCATCATGAATAATTTATAGATTCCTTAATCATATAAAGCATACCATCCTGACGTAGAACATCTTCATCTGTTTCCCCTGGACTGTTTTGCTTACAGACATTGGTTACTACTGACTACATAGTCTGCATTAAATAGGCATTGTTTTCTTAAAATAGTAGAATAAATATAAATTTGCATATGCTGATATACAGTACAATCAATATTTAACCAGACAGTGGTCACTGCAAGCATTTACTCACACAAAACCATGTATGTGAGTTAAAGACAGTTAAACACCATGAGTTGATGAGAGAGTGTTTTGATATATGATGTATGTTATGAATGTTCCCTCCAGTATAGATAGAACTGCTTTGAACAAAAACAGTATCACATGCAGTAAGTCCACAGCATTATTATTCATTATGAAAACCTTATCTGAAGAGACAGGAGGTTCCTCCATTTCATTATCGACTCTACATTTATATAATGTAATGACTACAATAAATACTGTATACTGTATTTAACGTATGTTTATTTGAGAACAGAAAATATATCATGCTGTTCTCCTTAAACAGTCCAATTATTGATTGACTGTTCAGTCAGTTCTCTCTCTGGAAGAGACTGTTCCAGAGCCTCTTGCTGGAAGGTTTATTGTCAGAGTCCTGAAGGCAGGGGGTTTAGGATGACCCCAAGCTGGAATGCATGATCTTTCTCCTCTTTGCAGGCATGCCTTCCTCTGGCCCTTCCCTCTGTTTGCTTTTTTCTGAGGCCTTCCGTTCCTTCAGGGCACGGCTGGAGCTGGACTTTCCTCCATTGAATGGTGATATGAGGAAGGCTGGGTTCACTGGTGGGATGATGGAGGACTGGGAAAGAGGCTGACAATCCATGTCCTCAACATCATCGTTGTTCACCGTCTGTCTGATGTTGGAGTATTGGGGATATGGCAGCCATTCCATGTCCTCAACATCATCGTTGTTCTTGTTGGAGTGTTTGGGACATGGCAGCCATTCCATGTCCTCAACATCATTGTTGAATGGGGGACATGGCAGCCATTGCATGTCCTCAACAGCATCCATCTTGACCGCAGGAGTCCTCAGAGACATCAGCTGCTAAGTCGTCGAAAATCAGAAGAGTTTCAAGGCTCTGGATTTGAAAGTTCACCGGATATCTTGAAGGTGACACCAATACATTTGACACTCAAACTCACAGTCACTGTATATATTCTGGTGTTCTGGAGTTCTAAAGTGTGACCCCATAATGCTTCATTAGTGTAATGTATGTAGTTCAGTTCTATCAACGTGATGTCACAAAAACAAAGACTGACATTGGTAGAGTTAGGCGTCTTAAAGTTTTAAAGCATGTGTCTGCAAACTATTCTATTTTAAAATAGAATGCTACTACTGACTTAACACATTCAACACTCAATATTTTATATGAAACTGTACATTTGCATGGCAGACAACAGTGTGGTTGCAGCTGTAGAGGGAACTGAAGTCAGTATCCATCTTTATCATGACTGTAACCTCTGTACCTATGCCTCACTTCCATTTTAAAGCCCCCCCCCCACCCTCCTTACATTTAAAAATATACATTAGCGCAGTCTCTTTTAAGCATTACATATTGCCCACACCAGTTCCACAATACAATTTATCGCAGTGCGGCTTTCTGGGACGAGACAAAGTCATATAGATTAGACATCAGTGTGATGTATGTCGGACGTTTGCATGCAGTCGCCTCTTATAATTCAAAGGGTTTCTGTTTTTTTCTCCTGGAGAATGATAAGGCCAAGTGTCTTGTACCTCCATGGGGGTTTTTTTTTTCAAGAAAACATCTTTCTCACGGTGACACATCAAGTGACGTTTCATTATGGTAGAGTCTTGGAGAAGAGTCAGTCGGCCATAGCCTGTCACTGATTCACACGTTGAGCAGAGCATTAGCATAACAACAATGCTCTCCAGTGTTGGGGAGTACTTTGGATTAAACTAGTTTAGCTATATTTTGCAGTAGTGTGGTGGTAGTTCAGCTAAATTGAAATTTCGATTTAAGTAGTTTATTAAATATTTATGTTATTGTGCTGAGGTGTGGAGTAATGCATGTGTGACTAATATAAAACCTATATATCTACTACAGAAAACAGCTATAATAATTATTCATAAAGTGGGCTGTAGAGAAAATACCAACAGGTTGATTATTAGTCAAATGTTTTGAAAATCAGTGATTTGATTGAACTTAAAACATTATTGTGTGTATAAATCTAAAGATGTTTGCTTCCAGACAATTTACAGACGTTTACAGCAACATTAGGTGTCTATGACTATAGAAAGAAAAAATCAATATGCACATACTACATTAAAACAGATGTATATTTGAGGATGAATTGAAATGTTCAAATTTAAGAAAAAATATAAAGAAAGAAAATTCAGACAATACAAACTTAAAGAGTAACATTCAAATTGTTTTGTATATATGTATGTAAATTATGTACAAATGTATTGGTGTATGTAAACATGTATGTGTACACACTCAAACACACATGTATTATTGTTTGGTTTTTGGTCATATTAGATATTTATGGTGTGGTTAAAAAGAAATTAGGTTATTATGGCAATTAGGCTATACTATATAAGTCAACAAAAAGGGTGTAGGAATTGAAAAGTGTGCACTTGCAATGAAAATGTTTGTTGTATATTTGTTTGTTTATCTGTACATGATCAAAATAAATCAACTGAACTGAACTGATTGACATTTTTGTTATTTTGAGACAGTTAAGTGCAAACATTTTTGGGTTTAGTTTATTTTTGTCAAATTTAGCAGCTCATCCAAAGCTAGCAGATGCCCAGTGTCCATACAGTAAAGTGTTGCTGTGTTTGTCTGGCATCCACAGTAACTCAGTGAAAACATTTCAGCACCACGGTCAGCTCCAGCTCCCATGGACAGATGAAACTCCTACTGAGTTGGAGCTCGCTCTGTCTGTCTGCATGGAGAAGCCAAATCAAAATATCAAACTTCAAACTAAAAGATAGAGATAAGCTTACTCAGCAACTCCACCATGACAGCTGTGTGTCATGAGCCTGTGACTCGTTTAGCTCCTAAACTCTTTGTGTTCTCCAGTCAACTGGCATTGACTGCTACTGTAAATGGTAAAATGTTGGGATGGAATGATCTGCTTATCTCACGATACGATTTCGATACGCGATACTGGGGTTCAGGATTCAATACAATCACGATACGATGTAATAAATAAAAGTTCAATGACAACAAAGTCTGACTGCAGAATTCTGAGTCACAAATCTTTCTAGCAATGGCATTGGCTTGCTAGAATGTAAACAACAATTTAAAAATGCCATTACAAAGTGCAGATAACATAATTTGGATGGAGAGCTTGTGAAATTGTGATGGTCAAGCGTCTCATTTGTGATTACTACAGCAGAATAAGATGGAGCTAATATCACCATTCATTTTTCTGCCCCATGATACGTATTGTCACATTTTTGTATTGCGATATATTGAATTTCGATATATCGTCCCATCCCTAATAGCTACACAATTATAACCCTCTATTATAAGCGGTGTGCACATTTACACACCCAAGGAGATTCAGTTTTTCATTTTTAATACATTACCAGAAATGAGTAGCCTTTTGTTTTCAACTTGATTTTGCTGGTCACTGTGTCAAAATGAATGTGCAAAAGTCTGATTTAATGGATTTTTATGTTAAGCCTCATGGCAGTAAAAACTAGAACATTGGACCGGGTTTGTAGACTGATGATATCCACTGTAGAGGAGTGGAGTCACATTCAGGCATCCGGCTTGTGACCGATTCCTTCTGCCACATTTTATGGTGCGATCCTAAACCGGGGGGCCAGTCGCCCCTGTCCTTTCTGCTCATCCTGCTCACACTCAGCAAATATTTCCAAAGAGATGCACATATGATGCAAATGCCAAGGATGGCAAACAGGAAGCGAATGGTCTGCCGAACAATCTGTGGAGGGCTTTGACTTTTTCCAGACAGGGAGCACAGTAACAGAAGACTGTTCTGCTTCATAGTGGGAAACCTGATGGAAAAAAAAGCCCAAATCACAGTTTGGTTATATGGAATATAGACTGGAGAGTGACCTTAATATTGACTTTGGGATGTGACTAATGACTGGTATTCACTGGACTCAGTTCAAAGTTTCCCAGTATGTCATTTTTGGGTAAAGGCACATTCTCAGAGGGTGTGAGAAAAGATGAAACGTTATTGATCTGTATTGATTGTAATAGGATACAGCCAGGAGGGAAAAGGAAATAGAATACAAGCACGCAAATAGAATATAAAACAGGTAATAAAAAACAAGAGAATAGAGAGAAGTAAAACAGTAAGAATAGTGAAAATAATAAAACCATAAAAACAAAGCAATAAAGTAGAATATGAACAATTGTGGGGTTATATGAACATATTCAGCTGACAATTCACAACACATGTTAAGTAGACTGTATGAGTGGGAAATATGGGAAAGATATGGATTACTTACAGCTGTTACTTACAAACGTTACTAACAGTCTTGATTACTTACTTAAATACGGACTAATAGATATCAAATATGTGCTCTATAAAAATCTATACAAAATATAAGTAGATAGAACTATAAAAAATAAGGTTTTTGAAACCTTTTATTAAAATTCAGTGCACTTGGAAGCAACTTTATTTGTCTGCTACAGGAGCACATTTTTACAAACAATAAAAAGATCAAAAATATGTCAGGTCAAAACCCTGTAACTCAAATTTTGATGATTTTAACTTCAATTGAAGGATTACATGCTCCACTATGGGTTGAGAAAACTCCACGACACTTAGGGCTGATGAAAACCTTTCAAAGCCCCATTGGATAAACTCAGTGATGCATTGTCATCAAGCTGAAAACAAGTTGCTGAAAAGTTGATATTTTGGAGATACAAGGTCTTGTGTTATACACAGTGATATGTTCATTATAAATGTAAGCAAAATGTGTGAATTCTTCCCCAGGATTAATTATTGCTCACATAGAGAGGTAAATTGACACCACAGTGCTTTGCTAATCATAACCTCAGTTGTCAAATGGTAATTTTTAGATATAATTGCATATAATAGCATAATAATAGCATATGAGGCCTTTTAAAACTCATGAATATCAATATCAGTTTAAGCTTTTATTAACATTGTTAGCATAGAGATAGCCATTGCAAAGGATAAGCCTTGTTGAGAGTCATCCAGTGAATTGTAAAATGTTGTTTTTTAAATCTCTTCCTAAAGGTGAATGTTCTGATGCCCCTGACAGTTTTGGAGAAATTGAGTTTTTCAGATTTCCAGCGTTGCCCCCGAGGGACACTGAAGCATCTTCAGACCTTGATGAAGTCACTGGAGCGCTGAAGAGTTCCTCTTATGAGCACATGGACAAAAGCAAAATTAACTTCCCACACAGTTTCCAACAGCAACTCTCGCATAATTACTAATTTCAAAGCAGGCCTACCTGCTGGTGGAGACGCTGCACTGCAAACACAAAACCTCACAATCAGCAAAACCACCGTCTCCTGTTTCCTACCTTTACAGCGTCACCCCAAGGGGAGCAGCTTACACTTCCTTTTCCAGGAAGATCTTACAAGAGCACTTTGCGTTTCTCATTAGAAGGTGCAGACAAGGCCGTCGACTGACTAAACCCCAAGGTGCAGTACAGCAACCTTCCTGCATCTAATTACATTTGCCACCAAAACTTCCAAACCCATTTTTAGCAACTAAACATCTGGGGACAAAGTGGAATAAAGACTGAAGACAGACAATATATGAGTATTTGGTCAAAGAGATAAATGAATAGAGGTAGGTCTATCAAACTATCAGCTTAGAGGGAACATTGGTCCAGATGTGGCTCTTTGGGACACAGTCTTGACATTGGGAACACCTGGCCAACACTGCAAAAAATATCCATCTCAACAAGTTATCAAGTCTCATACTCTTAAAAGTCTTAAAAATGTGAGATAATTCCACTTGTTTCCAATGCAGTTTCACGTTCTTTTCGAGAGATTCCCGGGAACAAGCAAGACAAGGCTAATGAAAATTGATTCAAGAAGAATTCACGTTGCATTGGAAACAAGTGGAATGACATAACATTTTAAGGCTCAGTACTTAGATTAAATGACTTGTTAAGATAGATATTTTTCATTGTAGGTCAGAAGTTCCCAAGCTTTTTCATGTCAAGGATCACCCAATTTCATCCCATGGACCCATATGGGGAGATTTTAGCTGTTATTTAGTATTGAATTGTTGAACTGCTCATACTGTATTTGGGGAGATAATAGTGATGAGTGAAGCCAGTGATTATACATTCTCTACCCTCTGGATCCCCATAATCCCTGGAACCCTATCCAAGAAGGTTTTTGTTCTTAGATGAGACTTAAAACAGATAGTTTTTCCATGGTAGCTATTGCATGAACACCATATACTAAGATAAAATGTCAGAGCCATGAAAAGGTCTCCATCATCCCTATAGGAGGCTGATGTGCAACTGCTGAGATCTAACATGGACCTTATTCCCCCCTACTATGCGGGGTGGAGGGATGCTGATGCTCCGAGACAGAAGCAGAGGGACAAGACATGGGTGTCAACTGGGCACTTTCCATAACTTAGACCAGTGATTCTCAACCTTTTTCATATCAAGGACCTCTAATTTAGTACACATTAGGCACGCGGACCCCCATTCTCTAAATGTGTTAACTTATTGTAAATGAAATAATGGTGGAGTTTAACAATTCCTAATTTTGCTGGGGACCCCCTGGAACCCCCTCAAGAACCCCGGGTGGTCCCCGGACCCCACATTGAAAACCACTGACTTAGACGACATCAGTCCAAATTTGATCTTGAAGTTTTTATCATTGTAATGGAGAGCAAAGATCAAGCGAAAATTGCCAGAAATCTATTTGGAAGCCATATCTAAAAAAAAATGTTTTTTAAATCACGCCAGGGGAGCATCCAGGATCGATGTTCCCTCGAAGCTGATAGTTTGTTGACCTATGACCAGTAATACATCACACTGACCAAGTAATACTACACCCAGAAAAATGAGGGTTCTTTAAGGGTTCTTTGGTTCGGGTAGGAACCATTATGACTCCAAGAACCCTCTAATCCAGTGTGGCTCTTAAAAAAATCCTGCTGATTTGGGACATTTCATGCATTCTTAAACGGTTCTTTAAAGGTTCTATGTAGAACCTTTTGAGCATGGTGCTACAGAGAAACTTTTTTAAATTGTTCTTTACACTGCCACAAAGGGTTCTGTTGTGGTAGCACTTCAAAGACCCTTTTTGTAAAGAATGTATCTTGTCCCTAATAGACTAAATAATAGTACACCCAGCAAAAGCAGGGTTCTTCGTGGGTTCTTTGGTGAGGTTAGTGGTTCTATATGGAAACATGATGATTCGATACCCTCTGACTTGTTAAAATTAAAAAATGACATTAGAATGAATAATTTGGCTCTTAGAATTTCTAATCGTGTTGTTTTGGGTTGTTTAAAGGCTGTATGTACTGTATGTGCTATAGAGAACCTTTCTAAAAAGGTTCTTTATGGCACCATAAAGGGTTCTGCTGTGCATCTTGGCCCCATGTCTAATAATTTATCACAATGACCAGTATAATACACCCAGAAGAAGCAGGGTTCTTCAAGGGTTCTTTGACTAGAGTAGGGGTTCTGTATGGAACCATGATGACTGAAGGTGCTCTCTGACTTGATAAAATAATAATAAAAAAATAAAAAAATAAAAAACAGAATATATAACCCACTGTCGTTCTTTACAAACTTATTTCAGTCCTGCTGTTTTGGGACATTTTATGTACCATTAAATGGTTCTTTACAGCAACATTAAGGTTCTATGTAGAACCATTTGAGCATGCTACCTTTCTAAAAAGGTTCTTTATGGCACCATAAAGGGTTCTGCTGTGCATCTTGTCCCTATATGTCTAATAATTTACCACATTGACCAAATTATGATACACCCAACGGGTTCTTCAAGGGTTCTATTAGAGTGGGGATTCTATATGGAACCATAATAACTAAAGCAACCCTCTGACTTGATAAAATAATAAATAATAATAATAATAATGAATAATCCACTGTTGTTCTTTACAAATATATTTTAATCCTGCTGATTTGGGACATTTGATGCATCATTAAATGGTTCTCTACAGCACCATAAAGGTTCTATGTAGAACCATTTAAGCATGGTGCTATAGAGAACCTTTCAAAAAAGGTTCCTTATGGCACCATAAAGGGTTCTGCTGTGCATCTTGTCCCTATATGTCTAATAAATTACCACATTGACCAAATTATGATACACAAAAAATCGGAATAAATAATCCACTGTTGTTCTTTACAAACTTCTTTTAATCCTGTTGATTTGGGACATTGTATGCATCATTAAATGGTTCTCTACAGCATGCTAGATTAGAGTAGGGGTTCTATATGGTACCATAATGACTAAAGCGACCCTCTGACTTGATAAAACAAAATACAGCTACAGAGAGCCTTTCAAAAAAAGGTTCTTTATGGCACCATTAAATATTCCGCTATGGTAAAAGCCGACAGAACCCTTTTCTGGTCCTAAAAAGAACCCTTTCTCTCATCACCCCCTACCTCTTCTAATTTCTCACACTCATAAAATAATATCTTGTCAGTCATCAGTCACTGCTGCAGTCAGTTCGTCCGCGCCAGACAGTCAGTGTGTGTGTGTGTGTGTGTGTGTGTGTGTTGCCAGCGGATGTGGAAGTTTTGGATGTTGAACGAGCTGCGGGGACTTTTCCACAGCTCGGTGCCGAGCGGATTGACGCCCCTCCTGCCGGGGTCGGGGGAAAGGCGCATGTGTGTTATTGCTGTGATGTGGAGTTGAGCCGCATCCAGACGCACTGGCCGCCGCTGGCTTTGCTCCCCCCCATCTTGGTGTTGTGCGCAAAAATCTCCCACCGCCGGACGGACGGACGCGGTTTTTTACCCGAACAAAAAAAACAAAAAAAAAAACAGCGGGCACTGCGGGGGGAATACTACCAGAAAACACCATCCGACCCAGACATGGATTTCTAATGGGCATCTTATTTTTATTATTCTATTTTTTTACCCTGTGATTTTTTTTTGTTGGGGGGGGTTCTTCTCTCTTTTTTTTATTGCCCCGGGGTGTTCATTCAACCTGCTCGATGTCTCTCATCAGTTTTTAACCGAAACAAAATGAGGATTTCTTCTTGCGACCGGTTTCTATTGATATTCTCAGGCTTTTGGGGACTGACAATGGGTGCTTTCCCGAGCAGCGTTCAGATCGGTAAGTGCTTCACGTTAATACCGCCAGCCCGACCACAAAACAGCATTAAACGAATCATGTGAGCCGATCTGTGCATATTAGCTCCTGTCCTGTCATTTAACACCTCGGGACTAGAACTCAAAGTGGAGAATGATGGAGAATTCCTCTTCCATCTCATTTTATCCTCTGAAATGACATGAAGAGAGTGTGGTTTTTTTTCCCCCCTATGTGCTTTTTAATGCACACATCTAATGCGTTTTGTATCTGCAGGCTAGAGCGTGTATCCCAATGCGCTCCGCCACTGCAGCAGATCAGAGCAGGAAAGTGTGTGTATAGTCCCAATGCAGGCTGCCTGGACATCGACTGCTGTGAACACTCTCGCAGACCCGCTCCTCTCTCTGCAATAAACCTCTGTCATAGTCCCATAGGCCCCTGCAGCTGCACACTTTCTCTTCCCAGTTGCACTTTTTTTTCTTCTTTTTACCTCTCCATGCCTTTATGGAACAATTTAACAGTGTTTGTAATGGGATGAATATAAAGGGGATGGATTCATGGCGTTCATTTCACTGGCAGGCGGGTTGAGTTGGTTGATTTATAGGCAGGAGGGGAAACTATGACCTCCAGTTGGTGATCATCAGCAGGCAAACCATCACTTCTATTACAAAAATAAATTGTGTTTTCAGAAAAGAATTAATCATATATCTGTTACTTATGCATTTAAGCGATAGAGATGCACCTCAGTTCTGGTGGGTTCACCCTCCACTGCATCCTTTGCTCTTAAGGGAAGTTGAAGCACGTCAGAATCAGTCAGGCTGATGAAAAATGACACGCTGTTCAAATGACTCCCCTTGTCCATTAATATCAGTGTGATACTACAGCGAGGTCAGAGGTCAGGGTCAGCCACAGAACAGGAGCCTCACTGCAAAAAATCAAAAAGTCTGTTATTGAGTCCTAAAATCCAAATTTTCTTAAAACAAGTGAAGAAATCTGCCACTGGGGTGAGATCATTTCACCTGTTTCCAATGCACTTTCACTTGTTTCGGGAATTTTCTATACACTCTTTACAAAAAGGGTCTTCACTGCAAAAAAACAACTCTATCTTAACAAGTCATTTAGTCTCATATTCAGCCTTCACATCTTATTTTTCTTAAAACAAGAGAAAAATTCTGCCAGTGAGGAGAGATAACTCCACTTGTTTCCAATGCAGCTTCACTTGTTTCAGGAATTTTCTAGAAATGAGTGTCAGTATCTTGAAACAAGTCAGAATAAGACAGATCACTGCTCTACTATCAAGAAAATGACACTTGATTTGAGAACATTTTTGAAACGAGTTGATTTGCATCGGAAACAAGTGAAATTATCTCATCCCACTGGTAGATTTTCACACTTATTTTAAGAAAATTTGGATTTTTAAGACTCAATATTTGACTGAATGACTTGTTAAGATGGAGATTTTGGAGCTGGGATTCGGTGCATTGCTCAAGGACACTTCAGCAGGGTGGGGGGTTTGAACCCAGGTCTATCTAACTGCAATGCCAACCTGCTGTCCATTAGAAATGTTCAAGTCAAAATTTTGCTGTCGATTTAAGCAAAAAACGCTGTTATTGAGTTTTTTCCTCATAGTACCTCTGGTATTTCAGACCCAAATAAAACACATGAGATTGGAGTTTTATTGTACAGTTATCCCGCATCTCATCTGCTCCAGTTGGGCTAACAGCATTGCTGCCAATGATGGCAACCACTGGTAATGTAATAGTTGTCTGTGTCAACCTGATTAAGCCACTTAAAGTGTCATCATATTTCCTATCTCCACAGTTATCAGCCCTCTACACAGCAAAATCCTGTGTTCATTTAACTCTGTGTGTAAAAATCAACACTGTGCCAGTGTTTCTATCAGTCCACCCAGAGTCACATCAGCTGTATTAGTGAACAAACAGCTCTCAAATCAACACTCCGCAACTCCAAATAGCTGTCACTGAAAAATCAACACTTATTAACACTGGGAAATATAGGAACAAGTGCACAAATATAATCATGGCAAATTCCTGTTATTTCATTCCGACACGAGGAATACGTGCAAAGAAAAGCTTCTGAAAGATACATGCATTTATTTTCTGTACCTGCTCATTCCTGTTCAGGTTCATGGGGGGGTGGCTGGAGCCTATCCCAGCATGCATTGGGTGGAAGGCAGGGACGCACAGTATACCACATACTGGTAGATGCAAATCCTCTGGTGAAGTTCAAATTGCGATTCCAAGACTCCCTCAAAGTGACATGAAAAGGTTCTTCAAAGGTCTTGTAAGGATTTAAAGAGTGTCTTTTGAGGAATCCTGAAGCTCTCGCCGGCTTCTAAAGAGGATCCTAACAGTGTCTGACTGGCCCGGGTGGATTTGCGGGTGCAAACTTTCTGGAAGTTGTGACCCGTCTTAAGAGTTCACAGTCGGTCGTTCTAGACAGCGAGGTCAAACTGGGAAAACAGGCTCTTCGGAAATGCAAGAATCTCATGTTTCCAACCCACGCTGCATTCATGATTTTTCAATACAGTATGCATTTTTGTTCTCCATCTGATTTTGCGTTGCATCTAGAAGTAGGGAGGTTAAGAGTCAAGAGATTCAGCATGGTTCACACCTGTTTTTTTTTTTTTGTTTCTCAAGAATCGTCACCTCCTGTGAGCATTTGTTAGTGAGCGTGAGTCAATGGGACATGAAACCGTTCCACTCAAAATCACATGTAAATCAAACAGCTCCACTGGCTTCATAAAGGAGCCAAAGGACAGGCTTTTAAAAGGCTTTCCCTTTAAAAATGTCAGCCATAAAAATAGAAAGAAAAAAAAACAGTGTCTCATCCCAAGAACTTTACCTCTAACTTAGATTTTGAATTCTGAAACAAACAAAATCCAACCTCAAACAGAATTGGAATGTTATTTCCATGACCATGAACAGTTGAGTCCAGATTTATGGATATGAACAAGACTTTCATAAGGTAAAACAAAAACAAAGTCTTATCTGTGATGCCAAAAAAGTGTCACTTTCTGGATCTGCTCCAGGATAGGATACTCTGTGGATCCAGGAGAAATAGGAGAGAATATAACATTACATTTTATGGTCCATAACTACTAGCATTAATATGAAACAGAGCTGTTTTATGCGTAAAACATTTTATCAGTACACAAACTCAGCCGACTAGCCAACTACTCAGACAAGATAAAACAAGAATAAACATCTGTGGGAAACACTGAATAGGCTACATGTCATTTTTTCACATGAAAATGGTCAAATCTAAAGAAAATGTCAGCTATTGGCTTCATTTCCAAAATATTGGTATAGGCCTTCAAAAACCTGTATCCCTCCCAACCTAGTTCAGTGGTTCTCAAAGTGGGGTCCGAGGACCTCCAGGGGTCCTTGAGGGAGGAATAGTTTAATTTCATTACAGTTTAATTGACTAGAAGTTATCCCAGTTAGAGAATGTATAAGAACAACATAACTCTCCCCATATGAGTTCCTGGGATTCAATCTGATCAAATGGGGGTCCATGGGTTCTAATGTACGTTTGTTTGAGGGTCCTTGACATGAAAATGAACCTACACTGCAAAAAAATATCCATCTTAACAAGTACAAGTTTGTATTCAAACAGGCGAGGGCCGATATTTTTGGAGTGCTGAACTTACACAAAGCCACTTCTGATGGAATATGCGCTTGGCTGTTTTCTTATATGGTTGTATTTTTTTATTAATATATTTATTTCACTTTTTTGTGGCCCTGATGTGTGTCTATTGATGTCCATAATGTGAAAATGTTTGAGAGCCCCTGCCCTAGTCAACAGTAATCGAACCATCCACGATCACAGCAATTTAATTTCTTTTTAATCTTTACATTTTTGTACTTTTTTCTTGTTTCACGTGTACAAATTTACAAGAATTTCTGTTTTTATGTTTGTGATTTACGATTTTTGTGTTTTTTATGTAAAATTCTGCGCTGTTTTCAGTACACCTTAATAAAGTCAAGTCAGTTATGTGTGTGAATTCTGTCTTAGGGTGGATTTGCCCTATCTACAGTATTTGCATCTCACTGGACCTCCTTGCTAAGCGCTGTGTCTCTCCTCTCCATGCAGGCGGTCTGTTCATCAGGAACACTGATCAGGAGTACACTGCCTTCCGCCTGGCCATCTTCCTGCACAACACCAGCCCCAACGCCTCGGAAGCCCCCTTCAACCTGGTGCCTCATGTGGACAACATCGAGACGGCCAACAGCTTCGCTGTCACCAACGCCTGTAAGTGTGTTCTAAGCAATAAGATAAGGGAAAGAACTATTTAAGGTGTACCGGCCACTGTGTGTGTGTGTGTGTGTGTGTGTGTGTGTGTGCACTAGGGTTTGACCAAGATATGAGGCTGATATTGGCCTTTTATTAAAAACGGGATATCGTCTAGCACTGTCATCTACCTCTGATATGATGGATATGATTATTAGTAGTAGCAGTAGTATAACTAGTACTAGGAGTATCCTGGGATTCAGTGGAGAGTTTTAGTGTCCCATGATGGTCTAAATGCTGTTTCAGAGGCTTTTTCACCCTGAAAAGAAGAAAATTCTGGTGGAAACACTGAATACTTGGAATTTTTTTGGCATGAAAATGGTCAAATTTAAAGATACTGAATACTGGCACAAAATATCAGCTTGGCAGCTTCAGTACAAAATATCAGAAAGCCATATTGGCTGAACCCTGGTGCACACACACCAACTCGCACACAGCACACTCTTAAAAGGGATGTGTCATTTTCAATAATAATAATATAAATGGGTGTGCTCCCAAATTGAACACATGGAAGAGTTGACGTGTGTGTGTGTGTGTGTGTGTGTGTGTGTGTGTGTGTGTGTGTGTGTGTGTGTGAGGATGTGGCAGTAAAGCTGTTACTCTCTGCCAGTTCAAATCTGACTTGTGTGGACCCCCTATGCTGAGGGGGGACTACGATTATGAACACACACACACACACACACACACACACACACACACACACACACACACACACCATTTACACAACCTGCAATACTCAGATCTCCTTACAGTAATTTTTGGTGATTTCTCTCTGGGGAAATATTTTCTCTCTCTCTCTCTCTCTCTCTCTCTCTCTGTCTCTCTCTCTCTGCACCTCAAAGACTATAAAACACAACCAGCCGCATGTCTTTTACTATCTATTGTGTGATCTGGTGTTAGAAAAATCAATAGCTAAATTAAGCAGAGAATGAAGTGCTGTCATGTGTTTGTTTGGTGATGGTGGAGGTGGTTTGTGTGTGTGTGTGTGTGTGTGTGTGTGTGTGTGTGTCTTATGTACGTCCAGAGAGAGATTCCAGAGGTTTTAGCACATTTTCCATAATCAGCAGTGGAAACTTGTCTGTACTTTAATATCTACTTGAATAATTGAAGTACTCCTAGTTTTATTTATTTATTTATTTATTTTTTACCTCACTGTGTTTTATTTTTTGACATAATAAAAGTGAGTACAATGACATCTGCCATATTTATAATCAAACAGTCATCCTGGACTTAACACATACATAGTATAGGTTTGTTTTTTTTAACTAAAAATGTTTTGGCTTATAATGACCTGTGAGATAAAATTAGATTAATCTTTATTGATCCCTTTGGGGACATTGGATCATTGCAGCAGCAAAAGTAATGGGATACAGCAGGGGGGAAAAAGACTAGTGAAGTCTAATAGAATATAAAATAAGCAAGAAAAACAATAAATACAGTAGAATACAATGTAATAAATAAAAGTTAAATAATAACAAAGTCTGACTGTGCAGAATTCTCTTTATTTCCGAGCCACAAATCTTCCTAGCAATGGCATTAGCTTGCTAGAATGTAAACAATCATTTTAAAATATCATTAAAAATGTGCAAATAATATAATTTGGATGGAGAGCTTGTGAAACTGTGATGGTCAAGCGTCTCATTTGTGATTACTACAGCAGAACAAAATGAAGCTAATATCGTGATTAATTTTTCTGCCCCACGATACGTGTCGCATTTCTGTGTTGCAGTATATTGAATTTCGATATATTGTCCCATCCCTAATAAATATAAATATAGAAATACAGTATCAAATTAATTGTAGTGGCATGTTTAGGAGGATTTTAGAACCTGCACAAAATCCCACTAATGTCATATCGAAGTATGAGCTGCTTGAATCATTTTATAGACAAGTACTCTTGCCTGAGTACAGTTTAACAGAGGAAGCAGTGCTTCTACCCGAGCAAAATATTTCAATACTCTTTCCATCTCTGTCTATAATACACTTGCAAGGTAATACCATGCCGGAAACACTGGCCTTTTGTGTTCACTCAGTCAGTACAGACAGCAAAGCTAAGCAGTGAGACAGCAAATGGCTCTCAATAACTGACGCGATAAAGAGGGGAGGAGCAATTGCCGTTGTAGAGGTATTGGTGGGTATATACTGTATGTTCCCAGCAACAGAAGAAGCTTTTTTTCACCTCTAGTCTAATGGCTGCACAGTCACAGGAAGTGAGACTGCAGCCCATTGATTGGCCAAGCCAAATCAGAGCAGAATTACATGAACCAATCAATGGCTCTGATAGCTGTGGGCCAGTGGGGAATCTGAGATCGAACCGCAGAGCTGATCTTGCCCCCCTCCCCTTTCACATTTCCCAGTGTCTTTGAGTCCTTTCTCCCTCTCAACCCCCTTATTTCACTCCATTATCGAAGGCCCTGAGATAATGGTTATGAATAGGCAGCGTTAACCATGTGACGTTCAAGGACATGGTGTACATTTGGGAAAGGGGACGAGTGATGGAGCTAATTTGTGAAGAGAGATTAGGCCATTCAGTGGCTCTGCTCGCCGCTGTCAAAAAAGCTGACGGGGATAATTGGTGGGAGGACGGGGACGAATGTTGTTGTATGTTCCCATTGTCATTGATAATCATTCTCCTGTCCCAGACTCTCAGATAGATCCTGGTACATTTGTTTGACTAACAATAGTCTCCTTATTATTTGCAGTGGTGTTACTGAGTATGAAACTGTACTGTGAAGGAAAGCTATTAAGATTTTATTTTGTTGGTTGTCTCATCCATTTTAAAGGTGCTGTGTGTAGCATTTTAAACATCAGTATATCATTGTCAAATTAATTGTGCTAGCTTGGTATAAGTACCCTAAACAAATGCAAGCATGTTTGAGACGATTGGTAGCTTCTATCTCACACAAGTGGTATTGTTAGTGTTAGTGTTTCTCAAGATTAAGACCACATTTCCCATAAAACCCATCATTTCCGGTCAATGTTCAATGTGAAAGTAAATTTTGCATGTAAATGTACAAGTGCATTTTATGTAGTCCTACAATTTATTATCTGTTGAAAATGTTAAGACAGAAAATCCCATCACCACAAGGACAGGCCACAAGTAAAAGGCAGAAGCAACAGACTGTTTGCTTTACTATGAAACATTAAGCCAGCATGAAGATAATTTCATGGATCTGTGCCTTGTTGTCAAGGTGCCATTGCTGGTGAGCTGCAGAGGTTCAGAACAGTCAGCGTCACTCACAGTTACAGTGTCTGTTAGAGCGTCTGGGTCCTTGAACTTGAATGGCTTTTTCAACCATGTGTCCCTTTAAACAGGAGGATTTCTCCTCAGGGAATCTGGACTGAAGGTCAATGAGAACATCCAGGTGTTTCTGAAAAAGACTGGACAACTGCCAGTTGTCTCTTAGCTAATCATATGTGAATAACAGAAATTGTTGATAATTAGTTGATAAGTAGAAAATACCCAGAAAAACAGTGTGCCATGACCATGGTACTTTCGTAACAGTTAAAAACTGATGACATCCCATCTATTTTCAGTATAATACTGTTGATGCACTGGAGAAACAAAATATCACTTCAAAAAAGAGATTTCACCTCAACAATTCTTTGCAGGATAATTCACTAAATTGAGATCCTTCATATTAAACTGAAATGAAAAAGTATATCTGATGAGAATAACTGAAAGGAGAAATCCTTTGCAGCATCTTTGGTTCTGAGTCAGCCCTTGATGACGTATTAAAGTTGTGCTGAAACACCCCCCCACCACCAGACTTTACTTAAAGGAACACGCCAAGTCTTTGGGAGATTGTTCATCGAAATCGGGGACACATGGATGATTTTGGTGTCTGTGTTTTCATCACGTTGCGATTATGATGAGCAATTGCCCAAAAACTTGCTGTATTCCTTTAAATAACTTCGGGAGGATTATAGTGAAGGCGGCGGGATACAAGAGATGAGTTAACTGAGGAGGAGAGGTGTGTAATTCTTGATGTACCAAACAGGAACCACAATGACTATGGAGTTGGAAATAGGACACGTTTTTTGGAGAGCTGTATGTAATAGAGTCACACAGTTTTTTGGTGAAAGTGGATCAGTAGAGTGAGAGAATCTCTGCCGTAGAACTTCGTCATAAACTCCAAAGAAAGGTGGTAAAGAAAGAGTATCAGGCTGCGAAACACAAATGAACACGCTCAAACTGCCTCTCAGCTGCACCAATGATCAGTTTTGCATTGTTACCATTCATTCACTGGGCTGATCTTAGCTCTCTGCTTCATGTTAACCCACAGCGAGACAGAGGGTTAAAGGGAATGTGAATGAGGCAGTGGAAGGGGTTTTAAGCTGACCTCCTACGTGCTGCCCCCTGCCTTTGCCTTTATTGAAATAGTGACATCTTAATCTGCGATGAGTCATTTATATTCAGCGTGCCACTCTGACTCACACTAGATCGAGATAGCAGCCCATGCTCCTATAGACACACATGCTGCATTAGAAACATTTTTTTTTTCTCTCCTGCCCCTGCATGAATACATGCCTTTCATGTTTGTCCTTGACTGTGAAAATGCTCTACCATTTGCGAGCGTTCGTATGTTCGCATTTGTGTATTTATGTGCGTGTGTGTGTGTGCGTGTGTGTTGCACGCGCGTAATCTCACTGTACGGCATGTTAGACCTATTTAAGTCTATTATCTTTCCCTCCATGGGCTTTATTCAGAGGGGCTCTTCTACTCTCTAGTGCTGCCCTTCAAATGGCTGCTAGTGCCCCTCATTTGTTTGAGGATTCTTCTGATGGTGAAAATACAGAGGCCTTTTGGCAATGTATGTGCGTGTGTTTGTGTGTGTGTGTGTGTGTGTGTGTGTAGCTCTAGGAGGCTGGTTAGTGGCTGGTGTTAGGAGAAAGACGAGGTGGAGAGAAAGGGGGAGGGGGGCTACTAATGAGAGATTAATGCGGCGAGGCAGAGAGGAAAGATACGGATGGATACGAGAGAGGTGGTGACGTCTGCTGGGATTTGTTGGTGAATGAGACTCTGAACATACGCATGCTCTCTGCGGACATAGTACACATACGTCGACCGGCTTCCTTGCCATCGCCATTTCCGTGTGTTCACAGCGGAAACGATGACTGTTTCATTTGTAGTTGTTCATGTAGCAGTATTTGCATTTAGCGCCTCTACCTGAAACGTATGACATTGCAACATGTGTTAGTGTTACACTGCACAATTTGGGCGATAAGAAATGCCCTATGCATTGCCATTTCCAACATTGCGTACATTGCTTACGTATTGGGAAGAGCACAAGGACGCCCAATGAAAGAGTTGACTTTGTACTACGTTTCTGTCATTGCGTGCATTGCTTGCGTATCGGACAGAGCCCAAGGACATCCATTGAAAGAGTTGACTTTGTAGTGCGTTTCCGTTGTTGCCTGCATTGCTTACGTATCGGGCAGAGGACAAGGATGCTAAATGAAAGAGTTGACTTTGTACGGCGTTTCTATCATTGCATGCATTGCTTGCGTATCGGACAGAGTGCAAGAGCGTCCAATGAAAGAGTTGACTTTGTAGTACCTTACCATCGTTGCGTGCGTGCGTTGTGTGCATTGCTTGCGTATCGGACAGAGCACAAGGACGTCCAATGAAAGAGTTGACTTTGCACCATTTCTGTCATTGCATGCATTGCTTGCGTATTGGAGAGAGTGCAAGAGCGTCCAATGAAAGAGTTGACTTTGTAGTACATTACCATCGTTGCGTGCATTGCGTGCATAGCTTGCGTATCGGACAGAGCACAAGGACGTCCAATGAAAGAGTTGACTACTGACTGTAGAGTGTTTCCGTTGTTGCACGCGTTGCTTGCGTTGCTTGCGTATCGGACAGAGCAAAAGGACGTCCAATGAAAGAGTTGACTTTGCACTATTTCTGTCATTGCATGCGTTGCTTGCATATCGGACAAGAGTGCAAGAGTGTCCAATGAAAGAGAGGGCAGCAGAATCTCCTTCCCTTCCCCTCCCTTCCATTCCCTCAACATTCGTCACTTTCTCAGCATGTCAGAATACCTCAATTTTACTCCAAATGATTGTGGTGTAAGAATACACGTTTAATTGATAAACATTGCAGAGTTTACAACATGATTTTATGCTAATGTTGGGTTTCTCTGAGAAGTGGAGAAGCTCATGAAGGCTTTGAAATTTGACCTTTTTCCTTTCTTCCATGAAAAAAAAGAATCCTGTTAAAATGATTATATTAACCACACGAGGTAGAAGCATGGATGCACAAATTTGTTCTAGGATATATAACACAACTTGCAACATTAGTATGCATGCTCACAAACGTTTTGGAGTTGTGCGTGTATTTGTATTTGTGTGTGTGTGTGTGTGTGTGTAAATCAGGTTAATGGCCATAGGGGCATATGAGATAGAGAAAGAAGGTATTGGTGTACTGCTAAATGCTTCACCTTCTATTGCATTTGTATTTTCTATTAAAACTTGAACATGGGGGTAAGGGATTTTAGAATTGATTTTAAGAATTTATTGATTACCTTTAAACGCTGATTAGTCGCATCTTGGATTGTGATCCTATGATCCTTAAAACACACACAGGTTTTTATAGAATTAGTTTTTACCAACTGCATTGTCATTGTATTTGCCTGTTTTATTGCTCTGGAACCTTGTTTTTGTCTAGCTTTCTTACTGTTCATCTCATTGGCTTTTAGTCTTATTAAATTTAGATGAAACTGTATTGATTCCCGGCATTACACAATGGTACAATTTGCACAAATGGTGTATTAGGGCTAACAGGACCAGTGCTACGTTTCTCAGTAAAGAGAATATAAAAATTGGACTCATCCAGCCTCACCAACTGTCTGTAGGAAAGATAACCCAGCAAGTTAAAGATAAACTCCACTTATTTCGGATAGCTTGTGGTATTTTTTTTGCAGAAGAACATGGTTGAGAAAATTGCAAGCTTTCATTCAATTTGTACAGCATAGAATTAATACCGTAACTGTCACAGCCAAATGTAATTTATCTCAAATATAATTTCCCTGCCTGTCTTGGTCTCCTTTTCTTCCTCCATGTTTTTCGTTCACCCTCCTCTTTCAATGAGAATCCAGTAATTCTACCTCCTCCCCATCTTTTCCATTCTGGCTCCCTGCACCTCCCCCCTGCTTTGTATACTGGTTATGTAAGTGCCCCCCTGAGGTGTGTGTGTGTGTGTGTGTGTGTGTGTGTGTGTGTGCGTGTGCGTGTGTGTGTTAGTAGAGGTTGCACAGGTTGAGAGAGAATCCTTTCCTTTCCAGGCTCTATGACTTTTATCAATTTCTCCCTGCTGTGAAAAAAATCGACATTTTCTCACTTCAGAATCAGGAAAAAAAACGATGTGGGGGGTTTGGCGTCTTGTTTCAGCGCTGGCAGTTCAGAGGAGAGAACAGTGAGCTTTGACTACTGTTACTTGTTCCTTCAGATGCCGTTTCAGTCAGGATGTCTTGATAATCTTTAGTTTCAGTTTCAAACTCTGATCAAGTTTGTCAGCTTCAACAAATATTTGAAACACAGAAGTGAGGAAAGAAAGAAAAGAGAGAATTTGACAATTAGAAAGAAAGGGAAATAATATATTTTTGGGGGAGAGAAAGAGATGCTAAGTCTAGCCATGTAAACTACAGTTAGACTGATATGAGTTTTGAAAAGCCATTTCAGAGACCATTGTATTGAAGCTACTAATAGCCAATATTTTGTGCCGATATTCAGTATTTTTAAAGTTGGCAATTTTCATGCCAAAAAATGACAAGTGTTCACTGTTACACTGTTTCACCCAGAATTGCCTCTGAAACAGCATTTAGACCATCATGGGACACTAAAACTCTCCATTGAAACTCAGACCAATGGAGTACTTTCAATGGAGGCTGATATCTGATATTAATAAAAGGCCAATATCAATATCAATATTATATCAATATTCAACAAAAATATTTGTTGAAGCCTGATAAATCAGCAAACCAATATATCAGCCAAACCCTAATCCATACCTAAATTTATATACACCAACGTATTGCCGCCAAAATTGGGCACATTAACAGTAAATCTTCAACATCATTAAAAAGAGCCAGATGTCTGTAAAAGAGGCACATTTTCAAACTGATCAATGTTCTAATTACATTCACCCAGAAACGACACGCCTCGGTCCTGACCATTACAGCATCAAGGAGCTTCATATGGCAGGAAGTTCACTGAAGGAGAAAACTAAGAGTCGTATATGTCATACAGAGGACCGTAATAGTTTTCAATCTTCCAAACCGTTATCTGAAAGTACCATAACTTTGCATGTTGAAGTAATATTGTTAAACTGCGTGTCAAACAACTCCCCCTCAAGATCAACTGAACTGTGTCAGCGTCACTTAAGAGCCTCAGCAGACCACGCTGGACAATGGAAAGGTGGATTACACAGCAATATAAGATGCAATACAGAAAAAGGCACTATTAGTTACAGCCTGTGTGATGAGACGGAAATTACTGAATATGTACACCAGGGGCGTGATGTGGCCTCAGTAACTGGTTATTCAATTAGAAAACCTATTTTGGGATTTTGGGACGTCCCAGTGGATTTTCACTAAGCTAGGACAGTAAAATCAGCCCAGTTACTTTGTGTCAATCAGATGCTATCATTTGATGTTGCTTTGTAAGGCATCATTTTGGAGGAGGGATGCTGAGGATGCTAGGCCTGCATCCTTGTTGAGCATCCATTGAGCACCCACCACAAAAGAATGATATGATGTTACAGTAAAGAGTGGAACAGCCTGTTGCATTGATTGACCGCGCGTAATTGGACCTTCCCAGCAGAAAACCAAGTGAAGTCAAATTTGTATAGAGGCTTTGCAGTTGCATCACAAATCTCCTATCAGCCAAGTCTGGAGCCATCATGGAGGTCCAGTGGAGAATTGGCTGTGCTCAAATAATATTATATGATTATATATATAAGAGTCAGGCTAGAAAAATAGAGATACAGAAAAAAGATTGTTGTGGTGTGGCTGTACGTTGATTTAATAACATTACAAGTACAAGAGGCACTTGAGCTGCCTAATGCCTTGCCATAATCACCATGATATATTAAACATGACCAGTTATGCTAATGAGGTCATTAATTAAGCTAATTGATAGATGAATTAGCAAATATTTCTATGTTAACATGCTTGTCTTCACATAACACATAAGTGGTATTAATAGAGTTTTAACAGTTTCAAGAAAATCTGTTTTGCCTCATTAATATGCAAATTTATGCAGCAAGGTGTTCCAAAATCAAGACATAAAAATTGAATAGTCTGATATGGTAGATTTTATTTTTCAAATTTAGGTTGCTATGACACAGTTCACCTGAACAAACGTGTTTTGCTTTGTTAGCTAGCTAACTAGCCAGCAGGCCAGTGAAGCAAAGGAGCTAATGTTAGCTAATTTTAGTGTAAACCAAGAATAGAAATGCAAAGTGAGACCGGCCAATTACTGCTTTATTGTCTTAAAAGTGGGATCTGTTGTTGAATCTGTTCACAAACATGTTAAATGTCAGTTTTCAGGGTATTTTTCAAACACTACAAACGCTACAAATGCGTCCCAGCTGCATCCAATCTTGGTGATTAGTTTATATTCTGGTTTTCATGGCGGTCAAGTGCCGAATAACCCCCATGTTAAAACTAAGTGAAATATTGCTTTAATGTTATACAGGTAGGCCTACTCGCCAATGCTAATGCTGGCTGTAACGTTAGCTATTTTGCAAATCAGATGTGTTTACACCAAGACAGTGATGGTGAACTATAGTTAGCTAGCTAACAAGCTGACATCATCAAACATGATGAAATGATCAGCTGCCAGTCAAACACAGCAGAGCCACGTCTATTCAATTCTACTGAGACATCTGAGTCATATGTTTAGAAATCGAATCAGTTGTTCTCAGCCATTGTTGTCAAGAGCTGTAGACCTTCAAAATGGCTGCCAGAGGAGGTGTTACGTCACCAGCCGTCTATTTAAAAGGACTTCAACAAACAGATGAATCACAAAGTGCTTTACAGAGAACAAAGGACATGAACACAGATAAGAAGAAAGAGCAAGCACATAACAAAAGAACAAGCACAGTCAATTCCTCCTGAATGTGTGGATGCCAGCCTATGAGGAGACTTACCATGCACCTCTCATATTGTGGGTTCAGATCGGGCTGAAGAGATTTATTGCCAGTCTTCCCTGTCACTCACCAAGGTTCATTAGATAATAAGGCAAGTATGCAATAAAAATATGAAAAAAAGAAAATCTGCCCTGTACACTTAGATCTGAACAGCATACTCACAATACATTCAACTCACAATCTACTATTTACTATAATGTATACTGTCTGTATATGATGCAGGTTGATTGATTACATATTTTTTGTAGAATTGATCAATACTACTACACTGGTTGTCCATGGGAAGCCCTTAACCTGAATTCATTCTAATGAGACATTTTGATCAGATTCCGCACAATTATGGATGGATGGGGGGAAAAGCTGAATACTGAAAAATTTAAAGATACTGAATATTCGCATGGAGTATCAGCAAAATATCGGCAGCTTCAGTCCAAAACTCAGTATCCATGTCAAGCACCCATATCAGCCAAGCCCTAATATCAATATTGTTCATGCAACATTAACGCTAATAAAAGCCTAACGGATTGAGCTGGAATTGGATTGTGAGACAGAGACGCCCCGAATATTTTAAGCGATTGACTGAGAGGGAAGAGTGGGAGTGAAATGCCAGCAGGTCTGCTCCGTAGCCTCTCGGATCACAGTGAATAAGTTGTGTGAATTCACAGACGGATTTTAACAGGAACACACTCTGGCCAGGGGGAGTTTCATTCACACATACCGCAGGATGCCGTTACAGCGCAGAGACATACTCGCACTTACTGTAGGCATAAGCCGCTATCAGATTTTTTAAACGGCAGGAAATCGAGGCGGCGCTACTATCCTCAAATTTCAAGAGATTCCTCGGGTGCGTATAGGTCAAACGGAAAGAAATGCACTGAAGAGATGCGACTTGCAGCATTGAAGGGTAAAAATCCTCATGAAAAAGAAGGAAAGAAGCCTTTTTCTTCATCTGGCGTATGAGTCTCATCTCTTCAGTGTACCAGTAGCAAATTTCCATGGTGTGATTCTCATTGTCAAAAAAAGAAAATTCAAAAATTCAAAAATCCCGGTAAAGATGTATTATCCCAGTATTTACCAAAATTACTGCTAAAACATGGAAGAAATGACTTCACCAGATGTTGTGCATATTAAAAACACATTTTGTTAAACACAGAACATTTAATCTATTTAAATACTGCCACATTTTAGCAGGCTGATGAAAATACAGCAGCTTTGTGTTATTGCATTTTTTTTATCACAGCAGATATGAGATGTTATGGAAATTGGCATTGGCATCATTACCATCAATGTTTTTTTTTTTTTATTTAAGTGTAACAGTTATGACTTGGCACTGTGTAATACAGCATTTTCCACTGTAAGTTAGGGAGGTTATTCAGCATCATTAGCCTAAATGACCTCCCAAGAAGCTCTGATAGAAAAGCACACCCAGACAGACAAGCTATGACAAGAACATCAGGAGGCTTTCTTCAGATATTGATTAAATGCAGTCTGTGTACAAACACACACTGCATGCCGCGAAGACAAATGGCGAACGTCTTCATCAGTTAAATGAGCTAGTGGGGCAAAACAACAGTTTAGTCTTAATGGCCATTAGAAACCCAGTGTGGGATGAGGTGCTGTGATTGAAACACCCTTCAAGGACTTTGTAGCCACCGTGTTCATTAGTGCGAGGTCAAAGGGTCAAACCTCCAATAAAAGACCTCAGGAGGAAATGGACTCTGACCTGACTTTTCCCCTGGCCCAGAGCTTGAGCCTCATGACCTTTAACCCCTTCCTCCATGGAAAGATGGAGGGCAGCCACAGGGTTTCTCTCAACCTGGACCTGGCTTGGATTTTTTTTTCTCTATCATTTTCAGAGATACAGATCCAAAAATGTGGTTTATGGATGCCAGGGTTTGACCTATATGGGTTTTTGAAGGCTCATATAATGCTAAGATTTTGTATGTACTGGAGCTGCCAATTATGTGCATACTCTGTTTTTAAATTTGACCATTTTCATCCCATATATTTCAAAAAATTTGTAAGCATGAAGTGTTTCCACCAGTATTTATTCTTCTCAGGGTGGAACAGCCTCTGAAACAGCTTTTAGACCATGGGACATGAAAAGTCTCCATTGAAACCCAGCATCATAATCAGAATAATATTACATTTTCATGCATACTTGTGTCGAATCAGATCAAAAAGTCTCATTATGTAATCAGACAAACTACATCATATTCAGCTGATATCTGATTTTTATTAAAAGGCCAGTATCGACCCAATATATCGGTCTAACCCCAGTGAGTAAATTGATGATGATTACATATCAATGTAAAGAAATGAGAAAATGTTTTGTTTCACACTGTTGGAATGTGTTGGAAGGGTGATTTTTATTTAAAGCCTTTCTTGGACCATTGCAGTGAGTCATTATAGTTCTTCAATCATTGTTTTCAGTGTTTAATCCACACAAATGTTTACACCTCCTTAGTCAGCTTTCACACCATTGTAGCCTATTACTCAGCATTCACACATTCACATTCAGTTGCCAATAGCCAATTGCTACTGTAAAGGTATTAAAATGACATCCAAAATATTCCTGATTTGAAAATAAGTGCTGTTTAACTGTCTGTATAGTTAATGATGGCAACTTATGGTAAAGTAACTTCAGTGTCAGTCATCTAGCTGAAAGGAGTCTTTTTAAACAGATCAAATATTAAAAATACAGCACAGTGATTCAATTATATATGAATTATGGACTCTCTTATCCTGAGAGTCGAACTCTGAAAATACAAAAACAAAAAGAGTTTTTGCACCATTCCCGCCCACGAAGTCACTTCAGCCGGTGGCTCTATAGTAATAAGCAATACATAGTTAGGGTGACCACATTTTCAAACCCCCAAACCGGGACCCTTAAGTGTACCGCACGTTCATGCACATGTATGCGCATGTATGCGCTTATGCACGCACCATAGACGTTTTCATCAGGATGGGGGACAATTATTTCAGCGCTTAGCACACCTAGTGACTGCACCTTTCAACACCATGGACAGTGCCTCAGCAAACAAAAAATGATGTTTTGTGTCCAAAAATCCACCAAAACATTCAGACGCGTGGTGCATTGTTTATGTTTTTTGATTGGGTTAGGTAATAATGAGCGGGACAGAACATGATAAACATCTATGTAAGCACTGAAAACAAATATAATACTATTATATTATTTTAATTGTAGTGAAAACCGGGACAATTTGGTAGTAAATGTTGAAAACATTTTAGTGTTTTACAGATATCTGTCGGGACTCGGGACATCCATCTTGAAACCGGGACAATCCCAGACAAACCGGGACGTCTGGTCACTGTATACATAGTGTAACTACAATCAAAATGAAGTTGCATTTTTTACACATTGTCACATTTATTCCAGTCAACCTAGAGTGCCAGACTGGTGGAGGAAATTGCGTCAACCACTTCTGGCGCCATTGTGGAGGTCCAATGGAGAATTGGCTGTGTGCAAATAACGGCTAAAAAATTAACCAGGCTAGAAAGAGAGAGATAGCCGAAAAAACGTGAATTACTGTGACACAGTCGCTGAGTTGTAGCTTAAGAGTCAGCTCAAACGTGAACAAACTGTTAGCTATCTACCTAGCAGGCTAATTTAGCAAAGCAACTGGTGTAAATGTTATGTAACTACTAGCCACTACTAACCCTCACATTAACTTCTGCTTGATACGTTACCATTAGCTAGTGCGCAATTCAGATGTTTTAACAAAAAGACAGTGATGGTTAGCTGACCGGTTAGCTAGCTAACAAGCTGACATTATCTAAACACAAAGTGGATAAGATGTATCAGTGATGAAATGATCAGTCCCTAGTCAAAAACAGCACATGCATGGTTCATTAACCATGTCTATTCAATTCTGTTGAGACGGACAAGTTGTGCAGCTGTTCAGAGTTGTTGTTGTCCAATAGCTGTGGACCTCCAATATGGCTGCCAAAGCATTACATCACCTGAAACCCTTCTGTAGACCGGGCTTGAAATTAATTTGACCAAGACTGGCATCCATGTAATTAATATAGGCCTACACAGATTACCCACGGTCTGTGTCGGGTTATTATCTGACCTGAGAGTGTCGAGAGAAATTAACACAGTTTAACCAGCCATGTTATATAAGTCAACATTGATTCACTGAAACAGCCGGACATTTGGCTTACACCCTTTCACCCTTCATAGCCTGGTCCCCAAACAATAGCAAATGCATATATCTCCATAGCCACATATCCACCCAGTAATGAAACGCTCAGCAATTATCTGAGCCAGGACGCACACACATACACACACACACACACACACACACACACACACACACACACAGGCACACACACTGACCTTTCACCCTGTGCTACTCCTCTCTGCCTTCTAATGATGAGGCTATTATTAGAGCAGATCATTACTAGTTATCAGTCCTCCTGCAAGCCATTCACCCCCTGTTTGTGTGTCACTGTGTGTGTGTGTGTGTGTGTGTGTGTGTGTGTGTGTGTGTGTGTGTGTGTGTGTGCGCTTTCATCACACCAGAGAGTCCCTCCCCCATCGGTTGGTGGACGGAGTGAGTGAATGGATGAGTTGACTGGGAGAGGCTGGGCAGTTATGCTGCCATGTGTGGAGCGATAAAAGGTGTCTTCTCTGGTCTTGGCAGCCTAATGACGGGATTGATGACTCAATATGATGAGGTAGCGATTGAGCTCGGGACGCTCATAGTAACAATGTCGAAAAACAGGAAGGGAAGCGGACGACTGCTTTGGCTCAGAGAGTGTTGAAACGAGATGTACTCTTTGGAACAGAGGCTCTGTTTTGCACTTGTCTCTTTGCCCAAATTCTCTCCGTTTGTCATACACACATACACACACACACACACACATATACACACACACACGCAGAGCTGACGTAAGGGGTTATTTTTTGAGACAGCTTGCAGTGGATTTGGAGAGCAAGCGGGGAAGCGGGTTGTTTATGAGATGCCCTTGACATTTCCCGGCTCCTCACTCCAGCTCAGCAAGAGAATCAAAACCCGAGATTATTGAGCCGCGGCCCTACAGTCCGCCACATCCGCCCCCCTCTACCTCCACCCCGCCCCGCCCCGCCGATGATAATGAATCGTCCTTGAATCTTGACCGAAGATCTTAAACCCCCTTCTCCTATCCTCTCCCCTCCTCTTCTCTCCTCTCCTCTCCTCCCCTCAAATCCGCTGACTTGCCCGATCCTACGGGAACAGACTGCATGATGATGCACATTAATGGCCCGGAGAGAGAAAAGACGTTCCCTCCGACACCGCACGCCGACTGGGCCCGATGAACTATTTGATACTGTGAGAGGGAGAAACGGAGATGAATTGAAGGAGAGGCGAAGAAAAACGAGAGGGTACGGAGGAGAGGAATGGAGGTAGAGAGGGAAGAGGTAGGATAGGATGGAAGGACGGAGGCAATGAGATGCAGGGGGGGGGGGGGAAAGCAAAGCGTTTATGTTTGACTTTGATTTGCCGTGTTAACAGTCGCTGATAACATTGAGAATGCAAATGAATGCAGATAGAAAGACACAGAGGGAACTATGTGCCCACAGAGAACGGATTATTGGAAAATAGCCTTTCTCTCCCCCTGCTTCTCTCCGCTACATTATATCCACATCCAGGGTTGATATGCCATGTATGGAAAATTAAGATTTTGTTGTCAGCAGTCAGAAGATGATTGAGAATTGAGAGTTTTGTTGTGAATTTCCTATATCTTCACTATTTTCTAGGATTCGACCAGTATACTGGTTTGCTATATATGGGGCAGATACTGACCTTTTATTAAAAATGTCCACCTCTGATATGATGGATGTGATGCAGTTTGATTGATTACATATTTATCGTATAACTGATACTACAATGGTTGTCTATGGGAAGCCTTTATTGATGATTTGACATTTTGATCAGATTCCACACAAGAATTAATAGAATTCTGGAGGAAACACTGAATACTTGGCGTGTTTTTGCCATGAAAATTTAAAGATGTTGACTATCGGCACACAGTCTATTGGCAGCTTCATTCCAAAATTGGTATCAGTCTTCCAAAACCCATGTACCTAGTATCTAATATCTAATCCTTTACTTGCTCCCATCTTATTGCTCTCATTCAGTACCTCATTACCTTTCATCTTTACCTCTGCTCCTTTGCTCTATCTGCCCCCTCCAATCCATACACACACACACACAAACCATCACTCACACCACATCCATCCCTCCTCCGTGTGTTGTTTCCTCTCTCCAAGGGGAGCTGAGGGTGGGTTAATGAGGCAGACGAACCAGATGATGCTCTTCCTGGTGAAGAACCCCCAAAGTTTGGCTTCCTTACACCTGCACTAAGCAAGATTTTTATGTAAAAATACACCCTTTATGCTAACACTTTAGCATACACTATGATGAGCGATAGTAGGCTCCATGCTAACACTTTAGCATACACTATGTTGAGCGATAGCAGCATTATCCAAAGTAAGAAGACTTTCAGTAATAAAAAGTTGTCAATGTTTTTTATTCATAATTTAATTGTATGAATTGATTCATAAATTTTAAAGTGTAGCCAGGTTTATTTTTGGACTATTTCCGGTGAGCAACCACGTATTCATCTGCTGCGCAGTGATTTTTAGCTATACACAGTCTCCCATCACTCACCACCTTCACTTCTTATGGGAACAGGGAAAGTAGTCCCTGCTGGTTCAAAACAGTATGATATTTTTGTATTATATTTCATGTAAATTTTACCCATCTCCTGCATGAAGCTGCCAGACTTGCCTGCATTTCAAATTAGTTCTCATTTTATAACTTTTGAGGTAATGCTTGTGGCCTACCAGGGACACGTAGATGATTTTGGCATCTACGTTCTCATCACTTAACGGCTAAGCTGACCAACTGGACAATCTACCAAAAACTTGGCGTATTCCTTCAAGAGCAAAATCCTACAGTCTCTCCTAACCGGCAGTGAGTGAGCTCTCCGTCCAGCTGGACTAACCAAAGACCCTTTGGTATCTTTGGTATAAAGCATCACAGACCGGACGGGTTGGTGAACATGAGCGTGCTGTGTGCAGTTTTCTGATGTCACCTTACAGGATTTCTGGATATTGAAGTCCTCCAAATACAAACAGTTAGACTTCTCATTAAAAAACGAGAGGATAAAAGCTGTATGAAGCTGTGTATATTCTAGAGTGTCTGCCTGTCTATATCCTTCTTGGTCTTTACATTACATACATACCACTTGAGAGTGAGTGTGTGTCTCAGTGACCTCTGCGTATATTTCTTAGTGTACAGAACCAGGTTGTCCTCCGGAAATACTTTCAAGAGCCATTTCAATGAAAGTGAGAAGGGAACTGAATCTGTAGTCAATTTTTGGTTGGCATGAAAAGGGACAAATTTAACGATATTGAATATCAACACAAAATATCAGATGTCGGCAACTTCAATCCAAAGACATCACTATCGGCCTTCAAAAATCCATATCAGTCGAACCCTAGTTCCTCTATGGCTAATACTTTCGACACTTTCGACACTGGTTTGTGTGTGTCTGTGTGTGCATGTGTGTGTGTTTGATCTGTTCTACATTCTTACAGGGCAAATAACTTCTGATGAAGTGTTTTGGATAGAAGTTAGTGTCTGTTTGGATGACCGGTGGGACTAAAAAATAAAAGGCACAAATAAACAGTTGAAGAGCAACAGTGAGAGAGAGAGAGAGAGAGAGAGAGAGAGAGAGAGAGAGAGAGAGAGAGAGAGAGAGAGAATGAGTGTAAGAAGGAAGGAAAATGGGGAAGCACTCTTGGGATAGAGGGGATAGGGAGGAGAGATTTTCTGATGTAGTCTGACACTGCCCTAATAGAAGATACACACACACACACACACGCACACACACACACACACACACACACACACACACACACACACACAGGGCTTCTCATCAGAATGGATATGTTGCGATGAGGGAATACTGTTCTGTTGATAGAGTACAAACCTCCACTGGAGAGCTTGATGCTGGACCAAATCCAGTCAGGTGTTTTCCTCAACTCTCGCCATTTCTGTGTTTATTCTCATAAGATAAAATAAAATGAAACTTTAATGATCCCTGTTGGGAAATTGGGAGTTGTAGCAGCAAAACACAAATAAGAGCAAATAGGGGGTATTAAACACAACACAACCGACAGTTCCAACCTGTCAAAAACAAAAAGTAGAAATGTATGAATGAAAGGTATGGAAATATGAGTGACTGCATCATGAGCGTGTGTAAAATAACAGCAGGAAAACACACAGATTTGGATATGTGCTAAATGCTATTACTAGTTGTTCACCTTATCAAGAAATCCAGAGAGAGGTACTATATGTACAGAAAAAATTATAATGTGGAAAGTGCTTATGCATTGTTTTCTGTTAACATATTCACTATCATAATCATTAGGTGATTATCAAATCCAAGAAATTGATACTTGTCCTAGTAGAGAACGATCTACCCAAGTTGTACTGGAGAGAACAAACTTAGCCCACACTGAGAAAGACCCACAATCATCAACTCCATACATGTGTATTTCAGTATTCCAGATTCACTTTTCCATCTTGCCAAGAATAAAATTATGGGGGAAACAATGAATACTTGCATGAGTACTGAATATCTGCACAAAATATTGGCTATCTGCAGCTTCAATCCAAAACTATCGGTGTCGGTTTCGGCTTTCAAAACTCCATATTGGCCTTCAAACATCCTAGTCTGAACCCTTTGGGTAGACTCTTAGGTTGAAAACAAATCGGATCTTCGCTCCAGTTTCAATGCAGTGTGAGCTACTTCTGTCAGGTGCCACGGTGAGGCGAAGAGGGACTGGCTAGGGAATGAGTAGATAAATCCTGAGCCCAAATGGTGTTGATAACGCTTGTTACTATCCGTAATGAGGTCAGAGCCACCAGTGTCTGGCCCTGATGGAGATTTATAAAGAGATGAAGAGGTTCAGCTGCCTGCACAGCACACACCAATACAGATAGATCCACTCCACTAGCTCGGGCCATGGAGGGAGATAGGCTTGATAAGGAACGGCGGTGGTCTGATATGGGGAAGGAACAAGTGCACAAACACTTAGGGGTGATTCAGACTACAGAGAGAAGCGGTTCATCTGAGGAAAAAGGAAGATTCGTTGCTTGTTTTTGGGCAGTTCAGTTCGTTTTTGCTGTGAAATGCGGATGGATTTTCGGAACCTGTACGAACAAACGCAAGGCTCCTTGTCTGGTAGTGATTGGCCACTTCATACCTAACTGATTGTAGGCAGTGCGAGAGGCTCTGATTGCATTTATGTAGTGGTCTGCAGCTACAAAATTCTGAACAGGCAAATCATGTGTTTTTGCTGCATTGGTATTGCCTATCATAACGATACATCATTTTAATGAGCTAAAGTTAACATAGCTAGCAAGCACTCATCGGGTAGCATTAATCAAAAATAAAAGAACAAAGAGCTTACCATCAATCCTAAGCATCGTTTTTGAGATATTTATTCCTGTAGACTTTCAAATCAAAGCTGTAGAGAACTGGGAAGCTTTGAATGGCTGTAATCAACTTCTCGTCCATTTTGTACTTGTCAGGATGATCTATTCTTAATGAAACAAAATCACATCAGTAGACAAATGAGGAAGTGGAAATCTGATTGGCTATTGTTGACGGCTGATGACCATGAAGAGTTCATCCATGGCCAATTTTTCTCAGTGGAAAGGTTGTTGACCGTCCACACACTGGCCGAGTTTCCCTGGTTGGTCAGCTCTATAGGAAATGAAAGGACTTCTGGTGATTGGTTGATCATGTTGCTCGCAGTGTGAAGGTAAGGTCAGGACTGATTCACAGTCCGGAGAGAAGATGTTCATTTGAGGAAAAAACAAGATTCATTGTTTCTTTTTGGACAGTTCAATTATATTGTTTTTGTGTTGCACTGCAGATGGCTTTTCATAATGTATCAGAAACCAACACAACGCTCCTTGTTTTTGGTGATTGGCCACTTCATACCTAACATTAGCATCTACACAAACTGATCGTTTCTACCCCCAGAACTACCAGGCTGCTTAACGAAGAACACTAATCACTTTATTTCCGCACGTTATATGTCGTTTTAGCATCTCTTATCAGTTTTTAATCTGTTTTCATTGAATGTCTTTTATTTATTTTTTTATTATTTTACCTATTATTATTTTTTACATTGTTGAGTGAGTGCAAGTAAGCATTTCATTGCACTTCAATTTAAATCTTTGAACTTGAACATAAATGTAGAGAGAGCACGGAACCTGAATGGATAGAATGGTCCTTCCACTGTTTGTCATGGTAATTTGGCTAGTACAGCATAAAATGCCGACTATTTTATGGGTTAGTTGCTATGGTGACAACGAAAGTGTCTGGACACCTAGTTGTGGCATGAGTGACAACTTTGCGTTAAAGTATGAGTCAAGCTTTTCAGAAAAGCTCAGAACAGAACTACAGTTGATGCATATGAGGAAGAAAATCAAGCGGACAGTTGTGGACACCGGTAACCATATGTCCACGCATGTATGCACACACACTTTGTGCACGCATTCACACACATTTCACGCACACATCTTAATGTATGTGTGGATGTGTGTAGCCCACCGAGCTAGAATTATTTTTTTACCCCCCTACGGGATTAAACAGCGGACCAAATGAAGCAGCCAAGGAAGAAAGTGACCACTGTGTTAATTGGGACAGAAGAACCGTTCAGTCTCAACCTTGTAAACACACCTGATGTGTCTTCGTTTCTCCTCCATAAAAACACACACACACATACAGTATACACACTAAGATACACGCTAAGGTTTGACTGATATAGGCTTTGAAGGCCGATACTGATATCTTTGGATTGAAGCTACCAATATTTTGTGCTGATGTCGAATATCCTTAGATTTGACCATTTCAGGTATAAAAAAATATATTAAAATAAGCATGTATTCAATGTTTCCCCTAGAATTGTATTCTTGTCAGGATGGAAAAGCCTCTGGAACAGCATTTAGACCATGGGACACTAAAACTCTCCACTGAACCCTATGATAACACTAGCCTACTACTACTGCTACTTGATCTGTAAAGCATTTTGTAACAGTTGTTTGGAAACGTGATATTTCAATAAGGTTTATTATTATTACTACTACTACTAATATGGCTCCCACTATTACTAATAATAATAATGAAACACATTCATGCATACTTGTGTAGAATCAATCAAAATGTCCAATTCAGGTTAAGGACTTCACAATGTGTAATCAAACAATCTGCATCATATCCATCATATCAGAGATGGATGACACTAACATTGACTAGATCGTATTTTTTAATAAAATCTCAATATAGGCCCAATATATCGGTCTAACGCTAATACGTACACACATTGTTCTCCCCTCTCTCTGTCTCTATCTCAAGACTTAAACAGAGAAATGCTATATTAGCGCTTTCTGAGCCTCACTTGATGTATGAATCCCTTCAGGCAGCAGGGATTCTTCTTGAAAGTGGACAGCAATCAAACACACAGGCAGAACCAGTGCGCTGTACAGTAGTGGCTGAGCTGCGGCAGTAACAGTAGGAGTAGAGAGACCAAAGTTACCGATCACCATGTCATCTCGTGTCCACGCGGTAAAAGAGACTACATTAATAGCAGAACAAATATTGAGCCAAGAAAAGAAAGGGCCGCTGGGAACCGCAGCTTTCAGAGTCAACTGGGAGACGAGAAAGCTAGACAAAAAGAAAGAGAGAGAGTGACAGAAACAGACAAAAAACATACAACTAGACATAGAAAGAGAGGAAATATGGCATGGCGTTTGGGCGTGTGTGTGTGTGTGTGTCTGTGCGTGTGTGTGTTCATGTACTTGTGTAATTTATGAAGACCAAATGTCCTCACAAAGATGAAGAAAATCCTCCAAAGTGGGGACATTTCGGTTGGTTGTCACCTCTACAAGAGGTTTGTTGAGGATTAGGTCTTTGGTTTAGGGTTAAAAGACTACAGTTTTTAAAGGTTTTGGGAGATTGCCCTTTTGGTAAACTTACCTGTTAAGTTATGAAAACATAGACACCAAAATAATCCATGTGTCCCCGGGAGACACTATGAGCGATGGTAGACTCCATGTTAGCACTTTAGCATGCATTATGTCGAGTGACAGTAGGCTCCATGCTAACACTTTAGCATACACTATGTTGAGTGATAGGCTCCATGCTAATACTTTAGCATACACTATGTTGAGTTGCAGTAGGCTCCATGCTAACACTTTAGCATACACTATGTTGAGTGATAGGCTCCATGCTAATACTTTAGCATACACTATGTTGAGTTGCAGTAGGCTCCATGCTAACACTTTAGCATACACTATGTTGAGTGATAGGCTCCATGCTAATACTTTAGCATACACTATGTTGAGTTGCAGTAGGCTCCATGCTAACACTTTAGCATACACTATGTTGAGTGATAATAGGCTCCATGCTAACACTTTAGCATACACTATGTTAAGTGATGGTAAGCCACTAGCATTATTCAAAGTAAGTGACTGTCCTAAAGTTGTTGGTGTCTTGTTTGTACATTCAAATATTTTAACAATGAAATATCATGGTGTTTTCAGGTTTTGGCAGTTATGATTTTGGCGTTCATGCTCTCATCACTTAACGGTTAAGTTGACTAACAGGACAATCTATCAAAAAAGGGTTATGGATTCAGTGAATGCAAAGTCCTCACTAGTATAGTAATACAAACGTGTGCGTGTGTATGTTCATGTGTGTGTTTGTTGGTTGTTGTGTATGGACAGCAGCCTTCTCCGCCCATTTTTGCCATGTCTGTTTTTAATTCAACCGTTTGGGGACACCAGCCATGGCCTCTCATTTTCAAGGTGTGTGTTGAACCTTTGGATGTGCGGCGTCTTGGGCTGAAAAAACAAATCGCGTTGTGTCGCGAGGCGTGTAAATGCTACACGCGTCTTGGATTATTCATGATCAAAGAGCTTTTAATAATGCATGGGGTTTAACTTTACATTCACGGCGTATGTCGCAGCGGCAACAGTGGAAGCGGGACGGACCCGTGTGTGTGAGAGCGCCTGCGACTGGAATGTTGCCACTTCAAATCCCGGGACTGGCTGGGAAAATGCGAGCGGGGAAAGTGAACAAGTGACATAACAACTCTTCCCTCCCTCAACAATTACTGCACTGAACTGCTCCAGTGGCCAGCAGTAGAAGACGGTGGTTCTACTGGGCAGCTTCCAGTGGAAATGTGTGGAAATGTATGAATGTGAAGCAGGGTGTTGCTGGAAAAGAGCAACTTCCCCTGTAATTGCATTGTACCTGCGATTGCCTGTGTGTGTGCCTGTGTGTGTGTGTGTGTGTGTGTGTGTGTGTGTGTGTGTGAGGGAGAGATTGGGTGTCCACGCTCCTCTGAGCACCCAGATGGTGTTTGCCTCTGATGCACTGTTCAGCTCCAACCTGCAATCCTTCATCACACACACACATACTGTAAACCCTAAATACACACACACTTACACATACACACACACACACACTCCCCATTGAGTCTCCCAGTGCTCCCTGGTGGTCTAGCCCAACACTGAGGCATCGTGTTCAGGCGTGGCTTTCTCCTCATTAAGTCTCCCATCCGGTTGCCAGTTGTGGCAGCGTTTAAATGGAAACATGCTTCCTAAGCACCGTCGCTCAATCACCACTTCCTCTGCACTCTCTTTCTCTTTCTCATTCACACTCATTCTCTCTCGCTCTCGTGCGGCTTGTTCTCTCTGTTGCTGGCAATCTCATTCTCTCTCTGTGGTTCTCCCTTAATCTCTCAGGTTTTGTTCATCCCTCTCTCTCTATTAGGGTTAGACTGATATATGGGGCCGATATTGGTCTTTTATTCAAAATCAGACATGGTCCAGTCAGTGTCGTCCACCTCTGATATGAGGGGTATGATGCAGTTTGCAGGTACAAATATCTTGGCAGCGTCAATCCAAAAGTATCACTATCGGTATCTGCCTTCAAAAACTCTGTCAAAATCCCACTCTGGTTATCTGTGTCAATTTCCTTTCAATAGGGATGTAATGTTATTTTGTTTCCTGGATTTTATGGCTTTTTATTCACATGAGCTCCATTCATTTTAATTGGAGAGGCTCCGTTATTTCTGCTTGCTCCTGCCGTTCTTATCACGTCTCTGTTTTTAAGCCGCCTCCTCCCCGTCTCTTCCACTCATAGACTCTGACATTTATTGATGTGTGTGTGTGCGTGTGTGTGCGTGGGTGTGCGTGTGCGTGTGTGTGTGTGTGCGTGTGTGTGTGTGTGAGCAGTGCTGGTAAGGCAGAAGGTCACTGTTGGTTGACATCCCCTTCATCCACCCCATGACCTCCTATCTTCCCCCACCCAAGGGTGGAAGTAATGAATTACAATTACTCTTGTTTTTTTTTATTTATCTTTTTTTTCATCTTTGGTGCTAAGCTGTGGTGGTTTTTTTTATATCTTCCTCTATTTATTCCAACCAAACCAGAAACCTAAAATGCATCACTTCCTATGCACCAGAGGATTTTAGCAAAATGGACATTTATATATATTCAAATGTCAAAGATTACTACTTTATGTGTATTTTGACTGACGTATTGTACTGAAAACACTATACAGTATGTTGGTGAAGAATTTGTTGTGTTGATTCATGCTTTACTTTGGCTATGTCCTTTATTTTGTAAAGTTTAAGTAGAAGAACGTAGATTGAACTGTCTCTTCAGCATTGCATGGCAAAAAACCATAGTCAAAGCATTTCTAGTTGAGTAGGATATGTTGGACCTCTTTCCATCCCTGCTATATCAATCCAATTCCTCTGTGTATGGTTTCCTCTGCCTCACCATGACTTTATAACTGTGCTGTTATGGAAGCTCAGTATAATGGGGTAACTGATGTCATGACAAAGTGGCTTGGTGGCAAATTTCACACTGAGCCCTGTTTTGAGACTGGAAAGGAAAATCCACACCTGCATTGGACATGGAACAGTTGGAGAGGGAGGAGAATGTTTTACACATTACACCAGCCATATTTTCCCAGTCAATCCATGGATTCAAACCACCAACCTTCCGTCCGCTTCTCCAACCTCAAGGCTACCAAGGCTTCACATTCAAATCAAAAAAGGAAAGCGGTGTTCCTCATATTAAAGGATTTTTGGTCTCGGCATTTGCAGAGAATTCCCAATAGGTCCTTTGCAGAGGATCCTTCCCTGCTGGAAGACCTCTAGTGGAAGACCAGTACCTTGTCGTTATACAGCAGAGACCTGCCGGTGAACCTACATGTACACATGAAAAACTTTATAACTGATGTGAAATATACTAAATTGCATTACAGTTGTCCAGCAATACTAACCCCGTTTGGACAGGCTGTCAAGCAGTTTTATCGAATCTGTTTTAGTTTGCCTTCCACACTCCTTAAAATAAGTGTAATCCAATTAGTGTTAAGAAAAACAGAAACTGTACTCAAAGTTTAGGGAAGTAAAGTTATAGTCATGCTTATGCTTTAGACTTAGTTACAAATCTTGCTAGCTAGCTAGCGAGCTAGCCTACGTAAATCACCAGCTGTGTAAACAAATCCATAATGCTTCTTTTGCATTGTTAAACAATGAAAACAGTACGATGTGTATGCTAGCAGTCATTCAAACATGTATTTTTCTAAAGTTGAGGAACATTTCATGTTGACTTATATTTGTAAAGCTATACCTAGTTAAAATATGATATGAAATGATCTGTGCTGATTGCTGTCTGCCTGATTAACTGAGGTTATTCATAGTCTTATTTTTTCAGAGTTGTTTTGTTTTTCTCCTTGATATTTTGAAGTCTATATGAAAGGATTTTTCTGCCATTTTTTTCTGTCTTATTGGAACAGCTAACTACACAACAAACGTTCACTGTGGTGTTTGCAGTGTTGACAGCCGCAAGTCAGACTACAGTTGTCCTGGAATTACGTGTTGGTCTCCCAACATGTTGAAGAAACTGTAGAAGAATTCTAGAGCTCAAGAATGTTTGTGCAAAGCCTCTGTAGCTGTGGAAATACCCCAGCGTAAACGGTATACATTACAGTTCGTCAAATTTCAGAGTGTTTCTCAATCTAAAGTCAATGAAGCCAATGCTGCCTATGATCTGCGTCCCAGCATTGTATAAATCTGAACTGAAATGATAAATGACTAGTTAACTAAACCAAGATCGGTCGGAAAGTGGTGGAAATTCGAATACGGATGTTTTTGTTTATTGTTCGAGCAGCAAGGTAGCTGCTTCCTTCCAGTTTGAGATGGACTGTGTGCTTCACGTTGCGCATGTGATTAATTAAAACACACAGCTGTTCATTTTCCCACCTGTTAACCGGCTCTGTACTGTAGACTACAGCGCTGCTCAGACGTGATGTGCAGTTGTCGCAATGAATCTTGGGGCTTTCAATTCGTTCTCGTCGGTCAAGTCACCATCCGATGCATCCTCGAAATTTTGAGGTTGGTCAAGGAAACTTCCGGGTTTACTATCCGACCTTTGGCGGTTAGATATTACGTAAAACGCATCATATTTCCCCTCAGAGACGGTGACTGAAACCCAAACACCCAACGCTGGTGTGTACAGTTTGTCTGACACAAGCTGCTACAAAAATAGCAAACGGGAAGAGATAGGATCGCATCATCAGGTACAAGCTTAGATTTAACACTCACCAGCAGCGGCATGACAGTCTCCCTGTCTGCGTTATTGTTGCCATTGATATGATGACCTTGTTATGGTATTGGCGTTCTGATCTTATTACACGGCCTGCAATTAGCGCAGTGATGCCATACGCGTCTGCCACGGATTTATCCGCACCACCAAAAGACGGAGAATTAACATTAATCCTTTTTCAGCGATTTGACAGTGGTTTTTTATTTCTTTTTGTTTTCCCTCTCTCCCTTTTTCATGATGAAAGGCGGCTGAGAGACGGAAGCTCCTCACGGCATTCCCCGGCAATCCGAGTTGATGCTTACTTTAAGTTACTTTACTTTAAGTAAATAACTCCCTTCCCTCCTCCTCCTCCCTTTCTCCCATGCCTTCGCCGGGTAACTCTGCAAATATATCGTGTGTGCTTTTTGATATTTTCTGCTTGTCTGAGCTGCTTTCAGCGGTTTCTAAAAATAGGACAAATATTTCTACAGCGGTTAGAGCAAGGTAGCGGCGGGACAGAAAATGTCAATCGCGCGACTGCAGTGGTGGGACTGCATTGCATTCTTGGTAATGTAGATGAACGTTTACTTTCCTATAATGGATTTAATTGATTTGCATCTCTCAATCAATGTTTCAGACAAAATATATAAGATACATAAAACAAGTATCTAGACAAATGAATATATACTAATAATATATAAATACATAATTACATTAGGTAGGCAGGTAGATAGATAGATAGATAGATAGATAGATAGATAGATAGATAGATAGATAGACAAGCAAATAAATAAATATATAAAATATAAATAAAAAGTAAATAAATAAATAAATATTTAATAATCCTAAACTGTATTGTTTTGTACTTGTATATTTTACACCTTTTGTATACATATATTTAAATAAGCAAGCAAGTGATTAAATAATAAGTAAATAAATACATATAATCTAAATAAAAGTAAATATATAATAATTCTACACTCATTGAATTTATTCAATTATTTATATTTATTTTACTTCTGTATTAATAAATGTATGTGTAAATAAATAGATAAGATGAATAAAATTGAGGTTTTAATTGGTTTAATTCAAAAGGAGGATTGCAAATGCAGTCATATTCCTATTGCAGCATTTTATATATCTATAGCATGTATTTTCCTCATGTTATCATCTTATATATCTTGGAGACATCTTATATAATATCCCATTCATAACAGGCTTGCAGGTAGGAAAAACTTCAATAATTCATCCACATAACCCAAATCGTTTTGGTTACCTTCCGAGGTTAAGACATCCCTCACTTTAAACAGGTCCGACCTGGATTAGCACCATGATGAATGGAGATAGAGAGGGATGACATGGTTGAATGAGAGAGGGGGTGGAGGCAGGCTGATTCATGTAGAGAGAGAGAGAGAGTGAAAGAGAGATGTAGCTGTAATGATGGAGGGAGGCCGCATGGTAATGACTATGTCTCGGTTTGTGGCATGTTATGGCTGCTGGGATATCACTCTCTGTCTCTCTCGCTCTCTCTATTTCTTGTCCTCCGTTCACCCTCAACCTTTTCACCCCCTTCTCCCTCTCTGTCCTGACTCATAACTTTGATCCCCCCCCCCCCCCCCCCCCCCATACACAGACACACACGCATACACACACCCTCACGGCTTGTGGTAAATATTCATCTGTTTGTTTGCCCAAGTCCCATTCTTCCGCTGTTTTCTCCACTGCTCTTAAGACAGAGCTTGAGGAAGGCCCAGTTTTGTGTGTGTGTGTGTGTGTGTGTGTGTGTGTGTGTGTTAGGGATAGCGCCGAGTCCCTTGCATCTCTGAGGATGAGCGGATCTGACAGCATCAGCCGAAAAAGAACTGTTGTCCTCGGACCGAGAATCTCTCGGCTCTGCTAGTGTGTATGTGCACGCACTCCGGTTTATGCGTGTGTGTGTGTGTGTGTTTATCTGTATTTATGTGTGTGTGGTTGTGGGTGGGTACGCCGCCTTCAAAATCAGTGAAGCAGAGTGTTTCCTCAACCAGTGTGTTTCTTCTTTCTGAATGTCCTTTCTCATGATGTCCGTGTGTGTGTGTGTGTGTGTGTGTGTCTGTGTGTGCGTGACATGCGTGCTCATGTGTGCACTTCCACGACCTAAAACAGATCCCATTAGCAAGAGTACTCTTGTGTGGGCAGGCAGTAAAGGCAGGGCCCCACGGTGCAGCTCCGAGCCGGGGGCCCCGGGGTGGTGCGAGCGGACCAGCGGCCACCTGAATGAGCCGGGCAGTTAGGGCCTCGTGGTGCAGCTCGTCCCCGAGGCCCGGCGGTGCTTTCTGACCGCTCGCTGAGTCACAAACCATTAGTACTGCTAAGAAGCAACGGCTAGCAGAGCCCCATCTGCTGCCATTGGATTCAGGCCATGATTCAGGCCATGATTCCATGATAACAGGAAAGACTGTATTATAGGTTATTATGGTATAATCCTAACGGCTATTTCTGTGTTTTTGCTTCTTTGCTTGTGTCACCTTCTGTCTGTCTTGTTTGTCTTGAATATGGAGCACTCACACAATCATTCACACACACACACACACACACACACACACACACACACACACCACCTGGTATCATTTGTTGTGTCTGAATGCTTCTGCTGTGTCCTTGTTCAATATAGGTGCTCTGTTATAAATGTATGATTGTTGCTGCTTTAACGCTCACAGCATTGCTGTCAATGTCAGTGTAAGGTTATGGTGACCTTTATGGACAATTTATGGAGGCAAATTTTGATATCTTTTCTTATTTCTATTTAATGGGGAATCTTATGTGAAAAAATAGCAAAAATCAGAGAATTTTGCCATATAGCCTACACACAATTTTGAAAATAATTCATTCAATCCATTTTTACAAATCCCTCTGTGAATCGCCAACTATTTAGTTATTCATCAGAATGAAACAGGAAATTGTGACTTTATCCATTGAGAAAGAAGTGTTCAGACTTGTAAATTCAGTTTTTTCTGAAAAGTCAGCTAATTTGAAAATGACAAAATAAATAAAAATAATGGTGCAAAAAATGTGTCCATATTCAACATAAAAATGTCATTCTGATGGATGAAAGGAATTGTTTTCCCTGTTTACCTGTGTTGCCTCAACTCAAACAGAGGTAGGTATGTGTAATACTGTAGTGAGGCGTTTGGGTGAGACTGTAAATGTCTGTATTGGACAAACCACAACAGTGTCGGCCAGGTCATTGATGTTACAGCACAGAGACACCAGCAGCAGTACAGCAAAATTTCTCCCAGCCTCCATACATCAGAACGACTGTACGGTATAAAGTTGCGACAGTGGTTATCACCAAGGGAGCCGTATTGCGACTTATTGGTTTTCTACCTGGTGACTTGCTATGAGCGGGGGGGGCGGGGGGGGGTTGGGGGGGGGGGTGTCAGTGTGTGTGTGTATGTGTGCGGTTGAGTGCGTAGCTTCATGCGAGGGCAGGGAAGGACCCATTTAGGCTGACCCAGCGTCCCATTTAAAATCAAGGGAACATCGGGTCTATGTAATGGTGGCCGGTGAAGCAAGGGAAGGGAGGAGGGAGGAATAAATAACAGAAGGAGGTATAAATAAAGGACTGGGCTTTACGGGACAACAACCCCCCCCACCCCACCCCAATTGCTACTCTGTTGTAGTCGAAGAGACGGAGAAAGAAGAAGTTATGAAATATATAAATCAAGAATAAACAGATTTCTCTCAGGGGAGGTGATGGAGGAGGAGGAGTGAAAAGAAAGGAGCGAGGAGGAGGTAAGGAATAGATGTTGGTGGGAGGGGAAATGTAAGAAAAAGACATGATGGAAAGGGGTAAAGTGAAAGAGAAAGAAAGAAAGAAATGCTTCTTGAGTTGTATTATTGATAACATTATTTTTTTTATTCTACTGCTAGTCATGTGTTGTTTATATTACCTTACTTGATACCATTCTGCTTTGCCAACATACTGTAGGTTTGTTTTTTGTCACGCTCATGCAGCAAATTTGAATGAAATTAAATTGAATTGAATAGATAGAGAAAGTGAGGGAGAGAGACACAAAAAAAGACAGAGAGAGAAATGGGGGCAACACAACCTCGGAGGCTTTTGGAGAAAGGAAGAGAGAGGGACGAGGCAACAAAAGACAAAAAAAAGACGACTCCGCTTGACTTCACTTCGTCTCACAGAAACGTTTGCCCGATACCATGTTGCTTATAGCCTCGAAAAAGGAGAAGAGGGGACCGGCCTCTTTATAAGACTTCCTTCCTTATGTCACATATTGGTGTGGTCAGGGGAAAACCTTGTTATTCCAATTTTGCTAATTTTTATGTAACTTCATTTGAAGAATTAGCCTACATGGTTCCTCTATGGGCTTGAGAAAATGCTATAACCCTTGAGGTGATGAAACCCTTTCAAAACCCTTTAAAGCTAAAAAGCCTGCTGTCACTCAACTTTAACACGTTAAAGTGTTAGCATGGAGCCTAGCTACTATCACTCAACATAGTGTATGCTAAAGTGTTAGCTTGAAGCCTATTATCACTCAACATAGTGTATGCTAAAGTGTTAGCTTGAAGCCTACTATCACTCAGCATAGTGTATGCTAAAGTGTTAGCTTGAAGCCTACTATCACTCAACATAAATGCTAAAGTGTTAGCTTGAAGCCTACTATCACTCAACATAGTGTATGCTAAAGTGTTAGCATGGAGCCTACTATCACTCAACATAAATGCTAAAGTGTTAGCTTGAAGCCTACTATCACTCAACATAGTGTAGCCTATGCTAAAGCGCTAACATGAAGTGTACTATCACTCAATGCTGAAGTGTTAGCATGGAGCCTACTATCACTCAACATTGTAAGTGATAGCATGTTCAGATATTAATTTGTGAGAAAACAAAGACGTCACATCGCATTTTCTTGCCTCTAAGGGACATCAGCTCATGGCGCAGTACATAATAGTCTGTTTTTCACACTTTGTCAATATTTGGCAGCCATCTGTCCATCACATTTTCCTCTGTTGAAATCTGGTTTACATAAAATCTCACAGCTCAATTTGATCGACTGTGGTTAATTCACAAAAGACTAAAGAAATGAAAATACATATAAAAACCCTTCATCTCTATTATGATGGTTCCTACACCCAGCGAAAGGAGGAACTCAAAGAATTCTCAGATTTGTTAAATTAAACTTCTAGTATATGGAACCCTTTTTGCTCAGAGTGCAACCTTTACAAGTGGGTCTGTAGCTGCTGAGAGCATACAGTCAGGATATAATGTCATTTAATGCTACATTTCATCCTATACTACACAACAATGAATGCGTTTGTCGCCACACATACACACCTTTGCCACCAATTTGGATTGTTTCCTCTAAGTACGAGAAAAATCGTCGCAGGACGCCCCGGCCAGTTTGATTTGCTCCACCATCCATTATCTCCCAATCGCTTTTCTTCTCCCTCTCTCTCTCTCTCTCTCTCTCTCTCTCTCTCTCTCTCTCTCTCTCTCTCTCTCTCTCTCTCTCTCCCTCTTTTCCCCCTGGTTAGCTCATGTTTTATGGATGCTAAGTGGTAAAGGATTTACGAGGAGTTTAGTTCACTCATCCCTTGGTGCTTGCACTTTTAATATTCACAGTTTGGAGCGTTTTGTGCCTCTTGGCAATCCCTCTGAGAATCCCTGCCACATTTTTAGCTGTTATATATAAATGTATATACAGTATATATATATATATATATATATATTTCTTTTTTTTTTTTTTTTTTTTTTTGACTTGGTAATTTGATGTGTGTTTACCCCCTCTTAATATATGAGTGTAGCTTGTATACTGAGGGCCTTGGGCCAGCAGCAGTGGTGGTGGTGGCTATAAGGTTGAGTTACGGTCACAGCCATATTTTCACCATCTGTCATACGCTGTTGTCCCATAGGGGAAGCTGCATGGCAACCAGGGGTCCACTGGCTACAGCGCTGCACTTAGTGTGATTGTGTCGCTGATCAAGCTCCGGTTTCTGGTTGCTTGATTTTGTGTGTGTGTGTGTGTGTGTGTGTGTTGGGGGTGGGGGTAGGGGTGGGGGAGTGAAATAGGAGGGGTGGGTCAAAGCAATCATGAGAATCCACCTGAGCTTTGGACGGTAGCTTCCTCACCGTATAGCCTTAGCTGAACATTATAGTTGACAGTGAATGCAGTGTTGTTTGGTGCAGGGTCGTTCTGATCTGAGAGCAGTTACTGAATGTACAGTATATGCACATTTACACAGTGAATAGCTAGTATTAGGGTTACACTGATACATCAGTCTGTCGATATAATGGGTGTGATATCGGCCTTTTGTCAAAAGTAAATCAGCCAGTCAGTGTCTTCTACCTCTGTGATGGATATGATGCAGTTTGTTTGATTACATATTATTATAGAATTGATCAATACTACACTGGTTGTCTATGGGAAGACCTTAACTTGAGTTGATTCAAATGATAGGATTATGGATAAACACAATTATGAATGCACATGTCTTCTTCTTCTTCTCTTCCTCTCCTTCTTCTTCTTCTTCTACTATTGTTTTTATTATTATAGCTATTCTGGGTTTCAAGTGTCACATGATGGTCAAAATGCTGTTTCAGAGGCTTTTCCACCCTGACAAGAATATAATTGTGGGGGAAACACTGAATACTGATAAATTGTACCATGTAGTTGCCATATCATGTGTTCAAATCCCGCCTGCTGCATGTCATCTCCCACTCTCTGCCGTTTTTCCTGTCTCTCTTCACTGTCGGCTATCAAATAAATTGTTGAATGCAAAAATATCGGCTATCAGCAGCTTCAATCCAAAGATATCCGTATCGGATTTCAAAAACCCATATGGACACGGCGTTAAAGACCAGCGCTACTCATCGTGGCACAACACACACCATTATAATGTCAAACAATCTAAGCATCATTTTGTTTCTCTCTGAAAGCCAAATCACACCCCCCTCCCTCCAATTCTCTTGGCATGTAACCCTGGGCTGCCTGATTTTATGACAGGGTGGAGGGATTTGAAAATATGAGGATGGGGGAAAGGGGGGTGGGGGGGTGAAGATGATTAGCAGAGCAGAGCCTGATCCCTCCCCTCCTCCTTCTCTCTACTCTTACCCAGTGGCATGGTGGGAGATGAAGTCAAGCGGACAGAATACGACGCCGCACCGTGTGTGTGTGTGTGTGTGTGTGCAGAAGTAGCGCGGGGTGGTCTGTCAGTGGCACTCATGCGTGATGCCGAAATGTGCTGCAATGACGTCCAGTGGGAGTCTCTCTCTCTCTCTCTCTCTCTGTCTCTCTGATGCCACAAGAAATGTAGAGATCACACACGCACATGAATGCACACATGCATGCAACATGCACTCGCATGCTCCCAAGCGCATGGCATGCGTGCCATATTCAGTCTGTCATGCACACACACATACGCACATACTTGGGGAAAGAAAATAGGCAACAGTATGCTGTCAGGCATCAGGTTTAATTGAATGACAGCAGAAGCAGGGAGACAGAGAGAGAGAGAGTACATATTGTAGTGTTGATACTGGAGGAAAAGTTGCAAAATACATAAATTGAAATTAGCTCTGATTTGACACATGACACAATTCCTTCTTTCTTACTTTAACTAATCAGGAAATCACTGAACTATAGTGCAAATACTATTTACACATGTTCTCTAACATTCACAAATGTGAATAAAGTTGTGTGAAGTGAAAAAAAATCATACACTTGTGATTGAAGATTTGTGAGATTACACATGTGAATTCACATGTGTAAATGTATTGTGAGTCACAGATCTGCATTTGCGCAATTGTCAGTCTCATCCTGTGGATACTAACCAATGTGGAGACACTAATCTTTTTTGCACTATTATTCTATTCTATTCTATTGCACCCACCAATCAAATTGAGCTTTCCTATAGCCAATCAGAGCAAGAGTTTCTAATAACTATTTCCAACTTCTGGGACATTTATCAGCCTCTACCCAACATTTCTGAATTGCTCAAGATGTTGCCAAATCAAATAAGAAAGATCAATGTTGTTATCATATTCATAGGAGACATGACACACCCTAATAATAATAACAATAATAATAACTTTTCAAAAGAGTACAAAGGATAAAAAAACCCACATCAAATCAATTGAGTAAAATCAAAAGCAATAAAACTATGGTAAGAAATATAATATATATTTTGCTGAATATGGTTTGAAGGAATTAATGGTTGTTTTTTATTTTGAAAATGGACATTTTGTATGCTGCTACAGCAATATCTGTTCCTGATAGACACTCATGCTGAGAAAGTTGCTGAAGTGAGAGACGCTTGCTGCTGCAGTTCTGCTTCAAAATGGCTGGTGGCTCGGCGTGAGCGTTGTGGTCAGACGGTGAAATAATGATGCTTTATCTTCACGGGGACCGGTCAGAGAAGAGGCCGAGCATCGACCCGCATTGATTTTTACGCCCATTGACATCAGCTCAGACACAAAGGGGGCCCCCGCCCTCATCCTTTCCATCCCTTTTCATCAAGGCCTTCGTTCACACCGCCGCCTTCTAGCCGACGCTGATGTGTTTCTACAATTGCACACGTCATCGTTCCAGCTCAGCTTCAGGGGGTTTCTGATATGTCTGTGAGTCGATAAAGTATAAACACACCCGACTGAGAATATTTCTCAACAGCATACTACACTGATGCAGAATTCTGGCTTTGATAGTGACATCAAAATTTGAGAATCACTATAGAGGCTTTGCAGTTGCACAAATCTCCTAGCAACCATATGTGGTGCCATCATGGAGGTCCAATGGAGAACTGGCTATGCGCAGAATATGTTGACCATGATTTTTTGGAGCAAATCTGGGGACATTTGTGGTTCAGCCCTGTCCGGACAGCATTAGCATTACTAGAGGAGGTCTGGTAATGTCATTTTTACTGGAGTGATTTAGTGATTTCAATCCCATTCCTGATTGACTTTGTGATTATTGCAGAGTGCGCATCCCAGTGGGAATAGTAGTTACCAAGCAAATAACCTATACTGTTTTTCAGCAAACTCCCACATCCTCTGTCAATTCTAGTACCGTCTGAAACGATCTGATGGGAATGACACGGACCCTCTGTATTTTATGGGAGTAATACAGTAATACATACACTGCCTGTGAAAGGTTTGGGGACACCACATTTTTATTCATTTTTACTATTTTCCACATTTTAGAATAATAGTAAAGACATCAAAACTATGAAATAACACATAAGGAAATTATGCAGTGACCAAAAAAGTGTTAAACAAATCAAAATTTTAGATTCTTTAAAGTAGCCGCCCTTTGCCTTGATGGAAAGGCAAAGGCTTTGGAAAGAAATTCATACATAGGCTTCAACGTCACTATTTATATTTGTCTAAGAAACAAATTTCAAGCATAAGCCTTTAGATCAAAATGGCTTTAGGAGAATGAAAAACATAGAACATTCAATCCAACATTCAATTCAATGTGTCCAAACGTTTGACGATCATTTTGTGACTGTCAACTTTTCAATTGGTGGATATTTCAATTCAATTGCATACTTATGGGTGATTGCGAAGTGGTTCCTGAGACACCAAATAACAGAATTAGTTATGGAAGAGTCCTGCTGCACCCATCCAACGGAGTGCATTAAAACTACTCTGGCTGTTCCTGGTGGCCCACTGCCCTATTAAATGGGAACACCACTCAATTTAACAATTCCCATACATTACTTACATGGTCTAGGGCAGTCGAATCAATTTGTGGACATGATCAGCTCTTTAAAACCTGCAACTAAAGAGCAAAGACCGAAACGTGTTGAGGTGTAAAGTCTGGAGATGATCCATAGAGAATGAAACAGAAGGGAAAGAGAGGAGAATTTTCCGGGAATCAAGGGTACATTTTCTTGGTTTAGCTCTAAAATGAAGCTCATCTGGGTATTAAAAAACGAAAACAAACACTCAAAAACAATCTGCTGTTCATTTACTATAGTTGAACGCTACGATTTGTTCCTGATGACGTGACAAATTTGCGTCTTGCTTCTCCGTTTTCTACCTTTGGGAAAGAGCTGCTCATCTTTATGAATTATGAATTAGACTGTCCTAAACTGTAAGAGTAGCATTTAGAAATTCTTAAATGGAGTGCTGCTCTTCTGTAACATCCAGGCTAACCCTAACATCCATCCAGACATCAAATAAAAAGAAAATAATGTGATGGCTGCTCCATTTTTTATTTTTTTATTTATTTTTTTAAAACAACAAACTTTATTTTTCACTGTTAAATTTTATTCTAATTTATTTTAGCATTTTATTAAAACCTATTATAACCAATGGATTTTGGGACTCTAAGAGAAGTCCAGGAAGCCATCAATTAAACAGGGTAAATACAGTTATTATAACTACTATTTTCCTCAAAAAGTCATGGAGGAAGCTGATATATTTCAGTTCTAAAATTCAAAACAGCCGCCAATTGACTGCGGTTTAGGCTTTCGGCTTCCTAGCATTAACCAAATAATAATATCTTGTCAGTCATCAGTCATTGCTCCACTGTGTCCCCAGAAATTGAATTGATATAAACAGGTTTGGAAGCTGATGCAAGGAATTTGAGTGTAGTGGACTGACTCCCCTGCATGAATGAACAGCACATTTCCTACCAAGCTTCCACAATACAAAAGAAGAAACATCCATCAGATGTTTTTGCTCTAAAACGAGTGGTGAATAATGGGGGTTTGCGCAGTGTGGCTGTGATCAATATATTGACAGCGCTGAGGTCGGGGGCAGTCATCATCAAACTGTGGTGTGCTGTGGGTGGGGCCCGACACCTGGGGGACCGAGGGGAAAGTGTGTCACTGGCACTAGACCGCACCCAGCCGTCCGCTGATTTACACAGAGCACTGATGACAAAGCAGTTTAGCTGCCCAAAGTCCTACTGGTCAATAGCGTTAGATTGGAAAAGCTTACCTTACCTTAACGTAGCTTATCCCAGCTTAGCTCAGCTTGACAGCCCATTAAGTGCAGGCTGTTTCAAAGAGAAGACTGTCCTTAGCCGAATTCAATGATATGAGATTCATTTTTAATGCAAAAGTGAGGTTCTGAAATGATTTCAGGCAGAGCAGTGTTATGCAAAATGACAGGACAGGGACGGTAGCGTTGCTCTCTTAGTGTGTCACACACAGACTGTCTGGCCCATTGATTTGAGCGAGGTGGAGTGTGCATGTGTGTGTACGTGTGCTGACCTGTTTGTGCAGTGGAGTGTGAGGCCAGCGGATGCTGTTTCAGGGTCAGTGCTGGTGTGGGGACAAAATGGACCAGTCCAGGAGGCCAGTCTGTCACTAGCGGCCGCCCACTCACTGTCGGTAATACTGCTGTTGCACCGCTAGTAGGTCACACAGAGCCAACTGGGTTTGATACAGTTTGACTCTGATGGATTGGTGCTATTGGCCTCTGGTCTCACTTTGCACTGGAGCATTCCCACTCTATGTTTTCTATGCGGCTGTGTCTCTCAAAATGCACATGGGAAATGTCTCTTAGAAAGATTGAACATAAGACACTCTGAGGTATTCCTGAAGTTTATTTAATTTTTGGGTTGCATAAAAACTAAAAACAGATTTTCTAATTCAGTTCTACCCTATCAGGAATGTAGTGGAGGGTAAACCCACCTACTGTTTATATTGGTGGCTGTTTGCCTTATGATGATCACCAACTACAGGTCATACTGTAGTTTTTATTTACCACTACATCACTGATCCTGAGTTCCAGATAGTCTCAGGCTTCAGTGTAATGATGGTAGACCGACAGGAAAATGCAGGGAAAATGGTAATTTCAGAGCAATGGCTTTATAAGTAAGTAAAAGGCAATACAGCTGTCTCCCTCGAGGTAGTGATACAGCAGCTGTCCCTTGAACTCTAACTGTAATGAAGCAAAATGATACCAGTCTTAGTAGGTTGGACAGACAGAAGGAATAACAGCAGGTATGTGAATGAGATGACTGTGATCAAGAATATAATGGGAAGTTACCTGGACAATATTTTGACTGTGTTCAGTAAATTCATACCTATACGAAAAGTTTGTTCATTCATTCATTCATTCATTCATTCATTCATTCATTCATTCATCCATTCATCCATCCATCCATTCATTCATTCATTCATTCATTCATTCATTCATTCATTCATTTTCTCTACCTGCTTAATACTTTTCATGGTCACGGGTTTAAAAGTCCTCTAACATCCAAGCTTGGTCCCCAAATATGTACTCACCCAAAATAACAGGAGGGATAATTTCCTCCTGTGTGCTGGAAAAATGCTGCAGGTGGTGGAGAAAATTACAAAATTCATTTTTCTTCACTTACAACCATTTTCAGCTTGATAAAATACTTTTTTAAAGGTACTGCATGAAGCTACCATGAACAATATCTTGAACAGTATGTCTATGTCCCTTCAGTTTCAGCCCTAAAGGGTTCAGGTCTTGAATTGTTTGGTGACCTTTTGATGCAGACAGCCTTTTGGCAGAGGTGTAGGTTTGTTCTGTGTTTCTTATAATAAACATCACCTCTTCTTCATGTGTTTGACCTGAGCTGCTATATTAACTCCAGTATGTTAAAGATGCAACATGTATCATTTTGAAACGGTATAATTCAGTCAGGAACACTCTCATCATAAAGTTACACCATTATGTACAAATGGTTATGCAGTTGTATTTGGCAGTGAAGGTTCTGCTCATATGAATCCAAGCAGCGTGCTTAAGATTCAGCAGGGAGTGCATGACCCCCCAAAACAATAGAACCAGACATCACCAAACAACTGCAACCTGGTACTGAATGTAAGTAGCCTGTGTGAAGCAACAAGCATGTTGCAGTTGGATGCTGCAGAGCACTTCTCATTCAAGGCGTGAGCTCAGCAGGCATACTGGCTATATCCTCGAATGGACATATGGTAAGATACTATAGTAGTATCTTGATACCAGGGAAATATTCTACACCACTAAATGTGCCTATATGTAAAGCAACAGTGCAAGGTGTCAAACAATGCCATGTGCTCTCAGAAGAGCAGGTACATGATATGGTGAGCGGCATTTAAATTTATTTATTTGTTTTATTCAAGGGAAAATATTCTATGACGCTATGTGAATGCATGTGCTTTGTCTGAGGTGACAGCCAGCAGCATGTCAGCATCTTATGCATACACGCCAAATGCACACTCTGCAATTTACAGAAATAGCCTGACATTGAGAATCAAGCCCAGCCAACCACCTATTAATCATTCATATTTAGCAATAAATGCCTATTTTTAGCTGTAAATGTGTAGCTTGCGACGTGATAGCAAAGAACAATGAATTATTACTCAGCTTAGGCGAATTGCAGCACAAGAGGTAGGAAGGGAACCTTAGTTGGGGCAGTGGGGACTAATTCCCAGTGTTCTTAGCAGAGTAGTAATGTCATTCGGATGAGGCGACATTCTTTGGAAAGAAGACTGGTTCCGGGACTTGAATGTGGGAATTTATATGACTGGGTGAGGTTTGGATGTATGAAGGGCAGCGAAGACTGGCTCGGGGTTGAAGTTATCCAAGTTTGGACGCAGCATGTGCACATTTCTTTCTTTTTGACGAAGCCTTCTTGAGGCGGTCGGCGGCGGAAGAGGCGAGCAAGAAAGCAGCACAACCGGTAACAGCAGCGCGCCAGGCAGCAGCAAGCAGCACAGGCAGTCAGCAGCAGCGTTTGGCAGGCAGACTCCGCAGAGAGGAACGAGTTGTTGGCAGCTTAAACGGAGCGCCTTGTGGAGGTGTCAAACATGATTGGTGATTGTTTGGATCAGCTGACGGTGAGCCGATGTGGCGCGCATGACTTAGGTGTCCTGCCTGAACTAATGCGATGCTTCATTTACAGTAAACAAACGACACCATCGCTGAGAAGATTGGCAGCCTCTACCAGCCTCTAGACTGCATTTTACATTGTGAGCCACCGGGTCAGATTTGGAGGGAAATCTGCTGGATTGCTTTACGGCACAAAACAGGAAGAGGGCGCTGTTCTTCCAGAGCAAACAGAGCTAAAGCTTTCAGAGTTTCTGGCAATGGCTGGTGGAAGGAGTGAAAGGCTGACAGAAAAATCACTTCAACATGTTGATAATCTTCAGTAAAGATAAAGATGCCAGGGAGGCAGAGGGGTAGACAGGAAACAACAGCGTTTATGGGAAATGTAGTCATAATTTTGTGAAACACTAGCACTATGTTACTTTGAAGCTACTTAAGGGGAAATTTAAGGGTAAAGTCAGGTAAAGTCAGGGTACAAGGGGTTAAAAATGCTGTGTGGCACCTTTGAAGGTGCTAAAACTAAGTTGGAAATTACGAATGGCCCACTTTGAAGTGGGTGCCCTTGCATCCAAAATGGTGTAAACTGCACTTTTCACAGTTGTTAATTTAAGAATCAATGTTATTGATATAAAGTTCGAAAAGAATTGCACCTTGGAGTTCCCCTTTAATAAAGCTCAGAGTTAGCCACAGTTTGAGATCCGTTAAATCCTCTCCGGTCGATCATTTAAAAACCACCGGTGAACTGTGAGGGGGGACGGGACCCATTATTTTCAATCTTTACAACAGCTTTGCCACAACCATATGCATTACATCCAACCCCCATGGGCTAGAGAGAAATCCTGTATTGTATTATTACAGAGACTGCAGTATATAAGTAATCTTGTAATGGTATTGCCATATATCCTGTCTCAATTTTTTCTTTCTGTATCTTGTTACCTGCTGCACTAAACAAGAAACAAGAGGCGTGTGTAGAGCATACTGATACTAAATACTTTCTTTAAGAGTAACACAGGTAACTTTGGGGCTAAAACAAATATAGCTCATACAGTGAGTACACTGATTGACTGAATGACAATCCAAAAGTGATCCTCAAGTTTGTCACCAGGACGGGAAATTGAACTAACCCACTTGTGAGTAGACGTGGGGCAAGCTGTTCGTTGTCATATAGTTTTGATTGATTCTTTATTCATTGAAGAGGGTTTTCTAATTTAATGAAATGGATCACTCATCATTTGCCATATGGCATGTAGCTCAGTCATTTGGCTCGTTGTCAAGTAGCCTAGATTGGATGGAGCTATACTGCATTTGTCCACTCTCTCAGGGCATTATGCTCTCTAATGTGGCCCTGGTCAGAAAGGTCACTCCGGTCGCCCCTGGGTGGCCCTGTATGGAAATGTGACCTTGAAGTACGCTTTCATAATGCTCAGAGTTGCACTGAGCACCCACAGCTGAGAACTGTTAAAGTGGTGATCTGTGAGATCCTGGTTTCTTTTATTTTGTCTCCACTGTGACGTCTTTTTCCTTGGATTTTCTGCTGATGCAGTTTGAGTTTCTGTAGGTGGCACTCTCTGTTGATCATGTATGTAAATGTGGCTGCGAAATTAATTGCTACCTTTATTATTGTAATCATCCCCATTGGTATCGGTCTGTTACTCATATTTACTTGACTGTCTCCATGCAAGAATGGTTGCAGGCAGATACAAGATAATGAGAAGATTTTGATCGGCACGTCACCAGTGTGTGTAATGGTAGTGTTTAAATGCATGGTAGCAGTCAGAGAAATTATATTGACATAGTAGGGTTCAACCCTATATTGGTATTTTAGTAAAAATCAGATCTGGTCAAGGCAGTGTCAGAATTGATCAATATTAGACTGGTTGTCTATGGGAAGCCCTTTAAGCTGAATTGACTCTGAGACGTTTTGATCAGATTCCACGCAAGTATGCACAAATGTTTCTTCATAATTTCATTTTTATGCGTTATATATTTATTAGTAGTATTAGTATGCCTTCAAAAACCCATATCAGTTGAACCCTAATTGCATAGTAATCATGTTTTTTTTAAAGCACAGCACTCAGTAATGAGAGAAAAACACAGTAGGGGGAGACAAAGTTTCAGCAGGACTGACAGGATTTGATCCTGCAGGCCAGCATGTGTGCATATATGCATATTTATGTTATATTAGCATAATAACAACATGGCATCTAGGAAGAGGGTGTCTCAGTGTGTGTTGGAAGAGAGGGGTTTGGGAGGTTTGTGTTTTTGTGTGTGCATGTGTGTGTGTGTGTGTGTGTGTGTGTGTGTGTGTTCATGTGTGTCATCACGTCCCTTGAGGGGACATCAGTCAGTTGTGTGGAGTTTCCAACCTCTGGACTCCTTTCGTGGTTGAGTGGAGACTCTCTCTACCCCGACTCCCTCCTGAGAGCTTACACACACACACACACACACACACACACACACATACACACACAAACACACACACTTAGGTGTTATTCACTGTATGCTCTTTCAGCGAGGGAGCAGGTGTGACCATACATGTGTCATTAGACAGATAATTTATCAGCCTCCTTACCTCCAGACCCACAGCATTAGCTCCAGTAAAAATTAAATAAGAAGAGAGAATCACCATCATTGCAATAATACTGTAGTATTACACTTTACATTTGACCGTTTTCATGCTAAAAAATGAAAACTATTCAGTGTTTCCCCCAGAATTGTATTCTTGGTAGGGTGGAAAAGCCTTTGAAACAGCATTTAGACCATCATGGGACACTAAAACTCTCCACTGAAAACATATTCATGCATTCCTGTGTGGAGTCCCATTAAAGTGTGGCATTTAACTCAGGTTCCCACAGACAACCAGTGTAGTATTGATCGATTCTGCAATAAATATGTCATCAATCAAACTGCGTCATATCCATCATATCAGAGGGTTAGACACTGACAGAGCAGATCCCAGTTTTGATTTTTTTGGCCTTATATGTAAGCAAACCAATATTTATTGGTCTAATCCTAAAATGTGTTCAGTGATATAATTACAAATCATAATGAAAAGCATCATAACTGTTGTCAGATCAAATCTATCATCTATGAAAGGTCAGTTATAACCCCCACATATTGTGTATGAATTTGTGTCATATTAAAGGAGATGAAAAACAACTAATCTTAATAATATGAATAATAATAATAGTTCTAATTCTTTCATGTGATAGCTGGTATAAATTAATATTGACCAATGTTGGGCTTGTTGCTGAACAAATATATACAGTATATTAGTACTTGTTACTCATTTCAAAAGTAATGTTAATACTTTTTAATACTCCCTGGAGCAGTAATTAATTACTCTAGTTGTTATATTACTTTTCCATCACTCATTCAGATTCAGATTCAGATTTATTATCACCAAGTACATATGCACATACGAGGAATTTAGCTTGGTAAATTGTTGCGGTGCAAATAGCAGACAGACAAAAACAAAACAATAACAATAAAGTGGCATCCAGTGCAATATGCAGACACAGAATGTAAATATAAAAATATAAAAATGTACAAAACCATAAATTAAATAGATTAGTGTTTGTGTGTGTGTGTCTGTGTGTGTGTGTGTGCGTGCGTGTGCGTGTGAGTTTCCACACTCATCTGCTTTTACCAGATAAACTCATAGTGGGAATACTTCTACCCAGAGAAAGTCAATTTTTCTACCATTTCTCATTTAAACTCAGTGAGACAAACCAGATGATGATGGTTGGATATAGTTCTTGGATAATTCAATTTCCATCTGATATTTAGAGGAGACGATAACAAAAGTAACAACTTTTTTCTGGATCGGTAACTGTAATAGTAGTACGTAAATTGAAACAGTAATTTACTGCATTACTGGGAAAAGTAGTAGTATATTGGTAGTACCGTCGCTATGAACCAGTAATCCCTTAAAATAACCTTACATTTACATGAATTCACCCCTTAATTCATGCAAAAATCCCCTTAAAATGAGTTAAGGGAGTTATTAATGGAGGAGACCCCATCAAAACCACCTTAAACACCCCTTAATGTTTGCACAAAAGGCATAAAAAATCCCTTACTTTCTAGTGTCTCCATGAACCAACCTATGACTAAAAATTCCTTATAAACCCATGATACTAACCTTACTTTTTTACAGCTATGTTATTTTTAATGGATATTTAATGTTCATGTAATGAGAAATTAAGGATATTTCAGGGATAAAACTAAGGGGTTTTGGTTTCGTACTGCGTGTCACCACCCGACACTTACAAGGACTTTCAGTGACTCATGACCTGAGGAAGAGCAATCATCGGCTGTGATGTTCCAACAAAACACACCGCGGTGGAGTCTGACTGTCGTGTTTTTCCCGGTACTGTAGATCCCGACACCTCGTTGTACCTTAATTGTGCGTACAACAAAAGCAGCGTGGCTTTCCCTCTCTCTTTGTGACTGTTTTCTTGTCTCTGTTCGTCTCGCTGGGGAAGGAAGCTGTAGGCAGATCAAGCGAGACTGAAGAAACGACGCCGACTCTCCCTCTCTCTCTCTCTCTCTCTCTCTCTCTCTCTCTCTCTCTCTCTCTCTCTCTCTCTCTCTCTCTCTCTCTACAGTACAGTACTGCAATAAGCTTGTCAGTAAAGCAGCCCACTTGTTTACTACCCCACCCCCCATTTCCCTTTAACAACGGGAACATCTTGAACTCTTCCTTCAGTTTGCCATTTGCTCTGATTCCCCTCGTACCGGGAAAGCGGCAGAAGACGCTCATTATCTTCCCTTTCTGTTGTTTTTTTTTGTGCATGTGTGTGTGAAAAGTGAGCAATTATAGTATGGGTCTTGTAGACAGCCGAACCTCGCTATAATGAGGAGATCTCCGTAAGTGGGATACACTGCATACGTGTGTGTGTGTGTGTGTGTGTGTGTGTGTGTGTGTGTGTGTGTGTGTGTACAGCTTGTGAAGACTAGATGCAAGCTGAGATGTTTCAATGCAAACTTATCATTTTATTCTGACCAATAAAGTACAATAGCCGCAGATCCAGTTTGTGCCGTTTTGATCTCGCAGTATAGCTTGAACACCCATTTTTTCCTGAAACTCAGTGTTTGGTTTTTAATGGGGAATATATCCTAGAGAAGTGACTCAGTGAGCCGCTAGGAAATGTTGATATTGTTGTTACTGTTTAGATGAGGAAAGAGTGCAGCATGAAAGATGAAAGCGTCAGAAGAAACGGACGCCTTTGGTTTTGATGTCTGTTTACCGCATAAAGTGGTTCTCTTGAAGGATTTAAAGTGGTTTTTTTCATTTTGTCTCCATCTTTGGTGCTAAGCGCTCACATCCGCTGTGGTGTTTTGACACTGCACTGCCCAGAGGTCACAGCTGCGTTCGGAATGGTTCACTCGTTCATTCACTCACTCACTATTCCCTATGGAGTGAACTATATGGGCAACGACTGAACAAACTTTCATTTCGGACACTACATTAAGCATCATTGCTTCAAAAAATGCGCCGGCTATTTGTGTGACGCACCTGGACGCGCCCAGCATCTCATAAACAAACCAAGCATCATGACAGCAGGTTGAAGTCGATTTTGTGAAGTTTTGAACATTACATTACAAATAAATTGTTGAAAGTCTAATCATGTGCAAGTGTGGTTTTGTCAACTAAGGTGCTGTCTCCTAGCAAGCTGTTTTGGTTTGGCAAACAATAAGCTTGTGAGCTAAAGTTGGCTAGCTCACAAGCTAGCAACTAGCACGACTCTTCTTCTTTGGTGAGACCGATCGCATTGCATTGTGGTATAAAAGATAAATTGTAGGGTACATCATCTGTTCACTGCAATTTGCAGTGCACTGTTACTGATTATGTTACTGATTATTACTTAAGAGAGTAAAACACTGACTAAACACCAAACCCAAATCTGTCTAAAGCCTGACATCTAATGGTAAAAAGCATGCTACTGAAATTGCCATCTGCTATTGGCTGATCTTTGGTACCATGTGATGTCACCACCTGTTGTACTCTATAGAAGGTGACATCACCTGGCACCAAAGATCAGCCAATAGCAGATGACAATTTCAGTAGCATGCTTTCTACCATTAGATGTCAGGCTTTACACAGATTTGGGTTTGGGGTTTAGTTGCTCTTTAAGCAGCTCTGTGAACTATCTGCATCAGAAATAACCTGTCTTTCTCTTTCCTCTTCTTCTCTATCCTCCTCCTTTCTGTTTTTTTATCGCTCCTCCTAGTCTGCTCCCAGTACTCCCGTGGCGTCTTCGCCATCTTCGGCCTGTACGACAAGCGCTCGGTCCACACGTTGACATCCTTCTGCGGCGCCCTGCACATCTCCCTCATCACGCCCAGCTTCCCCACCGAGGGCGAGAGCCAGTTCACCCTGCAGCTCCGGCCGTCCATCCGGGGGGCGCTGCTGTCCCTCCTCGACCACTACGACTGGAACAAGTTTGTCTTCCTGTACGACACCGACCGGGGTGAGTAGAGATAACGTCTACGCTACGTTCTTTTTCTGTACATATAGTACTAAAAAGCCAGTAATGCACATATCCAGTACAAATCAGCACATTGCACACATGTATTGTCTATCTATTGTATCAAGATATATTGAATTTCAATATATCATCCCATCCCTAGTTTTTATGTTTTCATGTTATTATTCCTTTATACATTGGAAAAATCTATGAATCTGCTTATGAAAACCTCCAAAACCCATTGGATAAACTCAGAAAAACATCAAGATAAAAGCAAGGCTGCTTTTCTTTGTTTCTGAAAAGTTGGAGATACAAGGTTTTCACCCAACAGTGCCAATATGTTATCTACATCTGTAAATTGAATATATTTGACAAGATGAATAGTTATTACATCGCACTTCGCACCCAGACATTTTCTGTACACATGTATGAACTTATAGACATGGTAATGAATATGACATGTATATATTGCACATCATGTATATAAACTACAGATTCCCATATTTGTTTTCTTCAGAATCTCATATTGTTTCTGCATTAAACTTAGCTCTTAGTTTATACTGCATACCGTAAAACTTCAATTAAAAGCCGAGTCCCAATTAGACGCCGGTCCCTTTTACTGGCCGGGTGTGGCTACACGTTTTGACAAATAAAGGCCGGTCTCAATTAGAAGCCGGTTGCCAGTTCATTTGTTTTTTACTTGCATTCAAACGTCAGTCACATTTGCTGATCGCCATGGCGGCACAGAGAAAAAAGTACGACCTGAAATTCAAGCTGTCAGTTGTCAAATTTGCTGAACAAAACTCAGGAGATGCAGCAGCAAGACATTTCTCTGTTGATCCCAAGAGAGTGAGAGAATGGTGAAAAAATAAAGTTGAACTTCAACGTCTGTCCAAGGAAGACGGTAAAAGGGCTTTCTAAGGGCGGATACCGGTATTTTGATACGGCTCTCTCTCTCTCTCTCTCTCTCTCTCTCTCTCTCTCTCTCTCTCTCTCAGTGCATGAGGTTGGCCTAGATGCGCTGTCTCTCGGAGCGAGATCAAATGAATGATTCGCAATTGATATGTTATTCGATAGCCTAATTTTTATACAAGTAATATTCATACTGGTTTACCAGTAAATAAACAATTTGATAGTATTTCCCATCTTTGCTGAGCAAGAGTTTTAGGAATTAAAGGCCTGTCCCATATAGACGCCTGTCCCAAATATAGGCCGGTTGAGTTCAGTGTTTGAAGCAAATAAAAGCCTGGGCTATTAATTGAAGTTTTACGGTATATTTCAATATGTATAAATATGATTTTTAGTAAATACCACATCTAAATCTATGCAAGGCTACACAGTCTGCCACATGCTGGTGTGTAGCCTTCTTCAAATATGTTTCTCATCAAAATGACAAAACAGACATCTCTTTTATTAAAAAGCTTTTATGTGGTAAACTGTTTTTTACCTCCGCCAACGGAGTTGGACGAGGGTTATGTTTTCGCCCCATTCCATCTGTTTGTTTGTCTGTTAGCAGGATATCTCAAAAAGTTATGAACAGATTTGCACAGAACTTTGTGGAAAGGCCATGGGGCAAGGAAGAACTGATGAACTTTTCACACTGATTTGCCAAAGGGGGGCGTGGCTTCTCATAACAGATTCATGTAACACCATCAGACTTTGTGGCCTATCAACAGACAGAAGAAGAGGCAAACCCTCCATTATTGGCCCAATCAAACAACATGGAGGCACTTTAGAGCTAATTTCTAGTTGAGACATATCCGCCCTGCTAAGTTTTCCAAAACTTGGTCCAGTGGTAGAAGGGCAGCACTAATGTTCTGAACAGATATAGAGCTGATCGGTTATGTGGTGATGAGATAATCCACTAAAATGCTTAAAAGTGTCTAGAATTTCAACAGGCAGATCTCATGTCCCATTTCAGGTCCAGTCATGAAAATGTGTGCATCTTCTGATGTGAAACAAGTTGGTAATGTGGCATGAAAGAAATTATTAACTTTTGGTGAAAATCCGACATGTGGAACTGGAATAGCTTGACAGCTGCATAGCGTTGGCGGAGATATGCGCTCTACTGAGTGCCATCTACATAATATGCTGCTTATCATTATCATCATTAGCATTGTTTATTTTTCTTTTTTCTTAGTAATTTATTTAATTTTGAGGAATTCTCATTATGCTTTAGTAGGGCCCCCACCAAAAATGACTAATAATAATAGTGACTAATAATTTAATTTAATTCCACTAGGCGGTGAACTATTTCAGTATTTCTCAGAAGGTATATTCTCAGTCGTCTGCTCTGTCATATCCAGTGTGGCTGTGCTCTTGCCCTTCATGCCCTCTACATGGCAAACACAGAGATGTGAATGGATGTGCTGCTAAAATAATGGCTGTTTTTTGTCCAGGGCATGTCTTGGGGCCACCGAGCGATCAATATTGCAGGGCTACTGCTATACAGAGGGCTAGAGGTGTTGTGGATCTTTCTCTCTCTCTGTCTCTCTCTCTCTCTCACTCTCCGCTACCTCAGGACTAGGCAGATGTACTACAATACGTATCTCTCTTTCCCTTCTTTATTTTTGTCTTGCCCGCCCAATCTCTCTTTCTCTCACACACCACACACACACACACACACACACACACACACACACACTCACTCACAGAGTCAATAGGGTTGTACTTGTTCACCCCCTGTCTCACATTTCCATTACAAATCAGAATGTGCTACTGCTTGTATCACATCTCCACATCTTGCCTTCATACATTTTTCCAGAAGGTAGCCATGGGTTTTCATTCTTTTTCACTGCTGCTGCTATGGGAACTGCAGTGCATTTTTTTTTTGAGTAGATTGGCTTTATATGGTCTGCGGAGTGAGTACAGGACAACCCCCCCAACCCCCCACCCCACCTCTTCCCCCTTTCTCCTTATCTCATGGCGGACATGCTGCATTGGGTAGAAAAAAGCCCTACTCTCTTCTCAACAACAGCTTCAAAACCTAGCTCTATCAGATCAAGTGTTCTCCAAATATGCAACAAAAACCGCCGGCCCCGCTGCACAGCTGCGAGATTGTGTCGCCCCGTTACATGGAGAAAGGCTGAGGACACACTAGACGACTTTTAGGCTGATTATAGCCGCAGTCTGGCATCGAGTCAAGTGTGCGTTCCTCTGTGACGCACGCCGGAATGTGTGCGACGCCCGATCTTTTCACGGTCTTTTTCGGTCGTGTCGTGTCGTTCCCAGCCTTCCTCACCACATACCATTACCAGCTTGGGCGGATTGTAATGTGGTAATCATGACCCTTAAAAAACTGTTATGAATATTTCACTCCGAAACACTGTATACCCATTTTGAAACCTAATTGCTACCTGGAATTTGATTAGTCAATTTGCATAAGAAAGGGAGGATGTCATCCGCAAAAGGTACAAATTTTGTTAGCAAAGGTCTTGTTTACTTGGGTGAGAATTTCTCTGTGGTATTCCATTCCAGGTACTCCAGTAGTACTTTGAAGTAGTCATTTTCTAAAGGAAGCTATCTAGTTTTTCAGTTGATTGATAACTCATATTGGAATGAAACTTATCATCTATTGTTTGTTTTTTTTATCCGTATCCCCTAGCCTTTTTCATCCTCCTCCATGATTTGTCTTTTTTATTAGTATCTTGTTCTCTAGGCGTCCTACAATGTCTTCCCTTGGGCCTTTTCACTCTAGAACTTTCTTCACTCATTTATTTCCCCTACCTGCTTTAGCTGATCAGTTGAAATCTGTTTTGCTGCATGGCATAGCATGGAAGCAAATCTCTCCCATAAGCATTTTTCACAATCTGAAAAATGGCGAGGCCTTCTTTTTGCAATGGGCTGGAAAAGCACAGCGTAAGTGGAAAATCACAACTATGAACTCAGGCACCATCTTTCAGATTATTTTCTTATTTAATATTTCTTCTGGGCTTTTTGTACTGCCACTCTTTCCATCAAGTGGCGGTCCCACTCAGGACTATGCTGAAGTGAGTAAGGGTGTATGCACTCTAGAAGTGACAGTATAATTTGACTGACTTGCAACTGAGCAGCTTTTGGTTGAATACTGCAAGTATGTCTTCTTTAGAGTGACAACTGACTGTGTTTGTGTGTGGTGTGCGAATGTGTGCGTGCACGTGCGCGTCGGCGGTGCGTATGTACGTGCACGCTCTAATGCTGTATGTGTGCGCATGCGTGTGCGTGTGCTTTTCATTAGGCTTTTGGATGCGAGCAGCAGCACTTTGGCCCGGGGATTTTTTCACACACAGGGCCAGGCATTCATCCAGTATTGACTATAATGTAGAATCAGCCCACGCATGGCTGAGCTCAGTCAATGAGCGCCAGTCTGATTCCCTACTTCAAAGCACCAGGGATACAAGGGCTGGGGCTTGGATATTGTAGCATTGAGTAAGTGTGTGCGTGCGCGAGTGTGTGTGTGTGTGTGTGTGTGTGTGTGTGCGTGCGTGCGTGCACCCATGCTTACGCACCCATTTGTTTCCTCCATGGGTGTAGTGAGTGCTGTTCCTAATAGCTTCCCTACAGTTCCTTTTTTTTCAATTGCACCAAAAGGATATACAGTACTACACATTATAATACACACACTATAATACTATCTAGTACAATGGCATGTAGGTAGTTGGATTTAAAGGTATTGCAAAAAAAAAACATCAATTAAATTGATAAGTGTCAGGATTATAAAGTGCACACCCATACACACACTCATACAGAAAAAGAAAAAAGAATAAAAATGAAATACAGTAAAATAAAATAACACTACTACTAACACGAAAAGATTTCGGAAATGTTTTGCCTCATTTTCTCCTACTCCACTAACCCAAACCATTCCCACCAGTCAGGACCACAAGAGCAAGACATTATTTTTGAAAGAAGAATGAAGAGAGAGGATGAGAGGAGAGGAGAGGAAATCATAGGGTCGATCCCAAAAGAGACGATACTTTGACTCCAACAACCTGAACAATCAACTCTTGGTATCTGTCGATTCCGCTTTTTGATCAATGATTTTTTCTGTCTGTGTACATAAAATAGCTAATTGGTCAAGTGGGAAGCCACTAGGTTAATGCTCACTCATTGGTCTGTTGGAGAAACTACCTGTGTGCACTATGGCTACCTCCACCATGTGGTGGTTTCCAAGGCACATCCATATAGCAGAGGTACTGCAGGCATACTGCAGCCAGGCATACTGAGCTGAGCATGGATTAAAATGGTATGGAGGAGATGGAGCATGAAAAAATCAATGAATGCTTTTAAGGTAAATTGTTATTGCTTTTGCAAAGATTATTCAGATTTCTTAATTTGTGTGAATTGGCTGTTCCTTCATTAAAGAGTAGCCTAAACGTCTGAGGTGCCGCATGCACATGGGTCTCAAATGTAGCTTCCTATGGTTTCATCTATAGGAGTCAAGGAGTTGATCCCAGCGAGTAGGAACTGACTCCAGAAATGTGGGAGTCCAGAGAAGAGGAGAGGAAACAAAAAGCAAAGAGAGGAGAACATGAGAGGAGATGAGAGGAAACAAGAGCAGATGAGAGGAAACAAGAGGACACAAGAGGAAGAGGGAAAAATAGTAGAGGGGTAGTGTCGAGCTTTCTCCACCCCGATGGATTGGTAGCAGTAGGGTGCGCGGGCCGTGATAAATGACTCCTTTTAAAAGGATAAGCCTCTCTGTGTACTCTCCGGAGGGGAAGAGGAGAAGGCGAAGGACGGAATGAACGAGGGAGGACGGAGGTTTCGTAGACAGATACTTACATTTGAGGGTAAAGAAAGGACAACAGCGGGGGAAAGATGGAGAAGAGGGAGCAATCACACACACTCGCATATACACGCTCCACTCCACATAGCTGCCTCCCTCTAGTGTCCGGTCCCGGTCCTATCAGCAGAGCACGGTTAAACATCAGTCTGCACACTAGCCTGTAGCTGTATCTTTGACGCTGATGCTGATTGTGGCTGGCTGCTGCTCCACATACAGCCCCGGGGCTACACATTTATCAGCTGGTAATCAGCGCTTGCCGGGCCCTTCGCTCGCTTTTCCTTGCCTCGGCTGCCGCTGCCTAAGCTTCCCGTCCGTACACACAGCACACCGCGCTGCACAATAAGACATGATGGGATATCATATCATTACACACAGCCGAATGAATCCAGCCGCTAATCTCTACGTGCGTGTATGGCGGTCTGGTATGGAGTGATGTGAAGAGGTGTGTGCAAACGCAGGGGAAAGTCAGCTAAAATCAGTTTAACTAGGGTTTGACTGATGGGGGTTTTTGAAGGCTGATACCAATATTTTTAGGCTGAAGTCGCAGATAGACGTGCTGATATTCAATATCTTTAAATTTTAGCATTTTCATAGCAAAAAATTACAGGTATTCAGTGTTTCCCTGGCAGGATGGGAAAGCTTCTGAAACAGCATTTAGACCATCATGGGACACTAAAACTCCACTGAAACCCAGACTAATGAAATTCTTTTAGGTTTAGTTTACCCACCACACCTATTGAGTGGTAGAGAAACTCTAGGATACTGTACTGTATATTGTTGCATTTAAGTAAAGAATTATACAAAAGCCAAAAATAAAATGTGCAAAATCAAATTTCATTTCAGGTTTTCCAGACTATTTATATGTAGCTGTGATCAGGGAGGAATTCCATCATATCAAAGGTGGATGAGATTTACTGATATTTTATATTTAATAAAAGGATAATATCATCCTTACAGAGTTTACACACCATTTTCGCCTGACATAAATCTTTATGAGGTAAATTCATAGTGTACATCATAGTATGTAGCATCAAACTGATGAACGTTATATGAGTCATAGAGGTAAACTTAATGTTTTTCTGCAAATGTAAGTGATTTTTGTTTGTATTAGTGGCTGGTTGCCTTATGATGATCACCAACTGGAGGTCAGAGTTTACCCACCTTTTTATTTATCACTACATCACTGTGTGTGTGTGTGTGTGTGTGTGTGTGTGTGTGTGGGTGCGTGCGTGCGTGCGTGCGTGCGTGCGTGCGTGCGTGCGTGCGTGCGTGCGTGCGTGCGTGCGTGCGTGGGTGGGTGGGCAGCAGGTGCGTTTGTTTGGTTGCTCATCAGTAGTATAGGAGGCTGAATGGCAGCACTCAAGTCATTTGTTCACAGCCCTCGTGGCGAGTTTTGATCACCACTCTGCTGCGTAGCGATGGCAAGCCTGTAATTAACAGCCATAGAGAAGACCACAGGCTTCAGCAGCTGGCAATGCATAGACAGATGTTTAAACACGAGGGTTAGACTGATATATGGGGCCGATATTGTCCTTTCATTTAACATGATATGATGGGTATGATGCAGTTTGACTGATTACATATTTATTGTAGAATTGACCAATACTACACTGGAACACTTACATATACTTTCAATGTAACATTTTGATCAGATTCCACACAAGTATGAATAATCTTTGAATAAGGTTTATTATTATTACTATTATTATTATTTTTCTAGGTTTCAGTGGAGCGTTTTAGTGTCCCATCATGGTCTAAATGCTGTTTCAGAGGCTTTTCCATCCTGAAAAGAATACAATTCTGCGCGAAACACTGAATACTTAGAAATGGTCAAATTGAAAGATATTGAATATTGGCACAAAATATCAGCTATTGACGGCTTCAACCCAAAAATCCAAATCCAAAAATGGCCATCAAAAATCGATCTGTCAAATCCTATCAAACACATTATCAACTTCTGTAGCTCTGGAGAATAATGATAATATATATATATATATTATCTAACCTGTATTTGACCAGACAAGTCAATTAAACAAATATTCTTGTTTGCAACGACAGCCTAATGAGGTAAAAGGCCTCTTGTGGGGTTGGAGGTTTGGATGAAAATAAAACAAAATAAGATAAAATAGACATAAGGGGAAAAAAAGAAAGGGTAACAAATAGAAGAACAACAGGTCAGCAGGACAGCATACAACACAATAATGCAAATGACACAGCAGTAAAGGCAGGTAGGAAATGGCACATAGGAGTCATCAAAGCAAAGCAGGACCATACTAGACCCTGAGGATACTAAATAATAAACAATAAAGCAGTATGTTTTTGAAGTGAACAAGAGACACTGATAACAACCAAAGATGGAAACCAAGAGATGAGCAAAAGGCCGTTAGTGTATCAGTATTTATTGGGCCGGGAAGCAAATGCAGGTTTCAGAGATAAAGTCTGTAATGGAGTCCTGGAAGGCAGATATTGAGATAAAACTGTCATTGCTCATTTTTGATGCCGTCCATAAACCCATAGATGGACTACAAACCACAGGAATGCAGTCAGCAGTAGTGGCTTTTCCCTGTGGAGTTCTTTTTTTTTTTTTTTCATTTTAATTTATACAATACATGAACCAAAGTACAGAAATCATGCTCTGTCACTAAGTCACATAGAAAAATACATATCACATTACCTTACCAAAAAAATCAATAATGATGATCTTTAATGTCACTTTTTAAACAGAGTTACAAACCAGACAAGAAAAAAAATGAAATGAAAACCAATAAGTTAAAAGTGTGAGATATGACTTGTCTGTAAAAGCATGTTTTAAGTAGTGATTTAGCAGATGGCAATACCTCACAAAAAAAGTCATGTGAGAAGACCCACATGTGAGTTGAAAGCACATGTGCTTTTTAGATGCATGTTGGTTTTCATATGTGAACATGTGAAATTTCTCTCTGCATTTGAAATTAAGTTTTTATACATGAAACAAATACTGTCATATGTAATGTAATGTAATAGAAGGTGAAAAAATGTTTGCTCAAAGCACATGTGCACGTGCAAACAGCACATGTGCTGGGATTGCAGTTGTGACTTTTTTTGTAAGGGAATGATTTTGATAAAGCAGGAAAATATGAGAATAAAATAGCTTTTGTAAAAGCTTGACCGTATAATTGTGTTTTAAGAAGTGATTTAATAGATGGCAATGATTTTGCCAGCCTCAGTTCCTCAGACAGATTGTTCCAAAGCCCAGAGGCCCACAGCCCAATAAACTGTGTGATTGAAAATGCAAATATAATAAAACATAAATGAGCATGACAAACCAAAGAAAAACAATGACACTGTAAACAATTTTAAAACAGAGTACAGTAATGTAAAAGAAAAGTAATCATAACAAGTCAAATTTAGGACGCAATGACACATCTATTCCTACAAACGTGCACTCACACATATACAGTATATGTATAGAAGCAGATTACATTCTCATCAGTACACACACTAGCAGAAATTTCTCACCCACTAGGTGAGAAATTTCCAGTCCCAATCTTATACCTTTTCCACTGCAGGTTATATTTTATTTTTATTTCACTTGTGGCCTAACCCCTTCACATAACCTTTGATTTAGCTGCATTCAGTGTCTAGTAAGAAACCATTTTGTGCTCTTTTGTGACCCCCATTAATGGAGTTATTAATGGCTCATTATTTGATATATAGGGGATGCATTTAACAGTAATTTATGAACTTCTCCACCAACACTTACTATATTCCCTCTATTTAATTGCTTTGCTATATGCTCTCTGCTAATGGTTCAATGTTAACAGCGAATATTAAAGGTGACATTGGGTACCCTTGTCTTCTACCGTTGTGGATATTAAAGAGTAATGTTCCATAAACTTTAACCATGGTTTTTTGGCACTAATACATAGGTTTCAGCCACCCTATTTTGTCATGGAATCGAAATACTGTATGGGCTTCAAAATCTTTAAACCTGTAAAACCTTTTCTACATCAATGCTTTTTCAGAGGTTTTTTTTACCCTGGTATGAATAAAACTCAGGGGGAAAACAGTGAATCCTTGTCATTTTTGCATGAAAAATTTAAAGAAACTGAATATATGCACAAAATATCGGCTATCGGTGGCTTCAATCCAAACTATTGGTGTCTGCCTTCAGAAACCAATATCGGTCGAACCGCAGTTCATCATACTGGTGTAGAGATTCCAGAAGAGACATCACGTCTCATGTAATCAGTTTCTTCTTGGGTCTTGGCTCTTTTCCCAGCAAGCTGTTTCTTCCAGGTCCATTCCAGTGGATTTGTCTGGCATATCCACAATGTTTCTGAAGTCCTGCTGGCATGTTACTGCATCTTGTTGATCCTCAAACAGCACTGCAGTCCCATCTTCTCTGAGGACTCTCAGTTTTGCTGAGTATATGATGTCGGATGTGAGGTTTTTAGTCATATAGTTGTTTTCTTGATAGGCTAAGTAGGTTAGTCTGCAGCTGCTAAATTTTAAATTGTGGTGAACTATGGTGGCTCTGATATAACTTAAATATACTAAAACAACCCAATATTCATTACGTCTCCTAGTTAATACTCAAAATCATCCCTAGATGGTTAATGCCATCTATTAAATCATTCTCCATCTTTGGTGCTAAGTGCTTGCTGTGGTGTTTCTGCACTGCACTTCCCAGAGATCACCTGTCAATCAAACAGTGTGTCCAGTACTGTGACGTCTTTTCCCTACCAGACACCGGGTGTCTGAACAGCAAATGTAAAAGTTTTCATGGTCTGGCTAGGTGTGTTATATCAGCAATAGAGATATATTAGCAATAGAGAACAGCAAAACGGAAATTTAATGATATGAAAATGTCACAGATTATTACATTTTCCTTCAAAATGAAGGGCGGGCCTCCAAAGTGTTTGAGTCAAAAGTCCCTTGACCCCTGCTGCTCCGACGCCACGGCCTTGTGTGCCTGTGTAGTGAAGTTCTCATCAAAGGACATCTACTTCCAAAATTTAAGGTTCATTTTTGGCTTTTCAAGCGTGCAACACCACTTGCCTTGTGCTATGGTTGTGAAAATTTAACGATTGCTCCCCATTTTGGGCCTAGCTTCCGGACAAATTGAAATTCTCCCGCTGCAGCCGAAATGTCATGAATCAGCTCTTCCCTCAGGGTTTAGTGAGAGATATTTTTCTCCAAGAAGGAAAAGCCTGAAGTGACACTCTCTCCACGTGCATGTGCGATTGTGTGTGCACGTGTGTGGGTGTGTTTCAATCTGTGTGTGTCACTGCCACCAGCGATCCCTCTTGGCACCGACATGCCTCTAATGGGGAGCAAGGGGGTGGGGAGGGGATAGAGGAGGTGGAGAGGGAGCTGGGTTGCCAGAGCACAGGTTAATCCACTAATTGGGAGCGCAGGGAGACGGGTTGCCAGATTGTGATGGCCACCAGGAGGGGCCGTTTAAGGGGGACATCTGTTCCTGCTGGAGAACAGCCGCCCTCACAGCTCCCTGGTTTCCTCTCCGACACTCATCTTCTTTATACACAAACCTGACAGCAAGGGTCCCCCCCTCTAGAGTCAAGTGGTACCTCCGACTCAGGGAGACCAGCCTGTTTCACTCATCGCTCAAAAAGCTGAGCTTTGGTTGGAGAAGGATAAAGGATTTACGTACAGAGCAGAGTTTTCTTCTTTAGAGCAGTTTTTCTTGGAGGGGAAGGGAATTGTCTTGCCAGGGATTTTGTGTATAGTAAGGCCAGTTTGCTATTACTGAAACCGGCAATTGTAATCAATATGTTTTGTCACTTCACATGGCCTGCTGTGCCATATTTCAGCCAGGAAACAGTACAAAAATAGTCTTCATTTCATCAATAGACAATTTCTGTAGCCGTTACATTGACAATGACTGGAATGCAGAATTTGAGCACTCATCCAAGCTTTTACACCCAAATAAATTTAATTTCATAGTAATGCTAACAGTAGATAATGTGCCTATATCCAGAAAAAGAAGTCTGTTTCATTTGCAGGGGAGCAGCATGAGAAATTGTACACTAAATTGAATTGTAAATTTGAATCTTGGCTCTCCTTTTTCTAACTTTGGGAAAGTCTAACTAAGGATACAATGATGCTGAGTATTGGTATTGAGCTAATCTTTGCCTACAACACTGGATTGGACAGCAGAAAATGGGACTATTATGATGCATTATGATCAGTACATTCATGTAAATTGATTCAGCCCTGAACAAAATATGCTGCAATATTAAGTTGTACTTATAGATTTCTGACTGTCTGACTCTGTTTCTGTCAGGATACGCCATCCTGCAGGCCATCATGGAGAAGGCAGGCCAAAACAACTGGCAGGTCAGCGCGATCTGCGTAGAAAACTTCAACGATGCCAGTTACCGGCGACTGCTGGAGGATCTGGACCGGCGACAGGAAAAGAAGTTTGTCATTGACCTGGAGGCCGAGAGACTGCAGAACATGCTGGAGCAGGTGATGCCACCATAACATTATCATTAATTTGTATATTAAAGTAAATGTCATGATATCACTTGCGTCACGTGTGCAGAAAGAGTATAGATATTCCAACCAAAGAAAGTGATCAGAATGAGCGTTTACATGACGAAATTTTATCAATTGAACGGATTATGAAGTACTATTCTGATTACAAAAGGCTCCACCTAAACGCAGCTATTGTTGAGTGTATTTCCAGGTTCTCTGAAGTGCAGCGACAGCCGCAGGGCTGTACTGTATTTGTTGGTTTCAGGACTGCAGAGATACAAATTACACAAAGTTCCTACACTCACTTAATGTTTGTTTCACTCAATGTTGTGAGTCTGTTTTCATTAATTAGCAAGTTTTTAATTTTCAAAACAGTCTGTTCTGATCTCCAGTGGTATTAGTTGGCATAAGCACACTCAGAATGTCCTCCTCCTCCTACTCCTCTTCATCCCTTCATCCCGCCATCCATCCCCGGGGCAACTGGTGTCTCCATAATTGTTCAATTATTCAGGAAATCTCCACTCTGACATCTGTCACAGCGCTAACAACTCACTGTGTGTGTGTGTGTGTGTGTGTGTGTGTGTGTGTGTATCTTTGCCCCACGGACCGGCAGACATCCTATTCCGTCTTTGCTAGACCCCAGTGCACAGAACATCTCACAAATAGACATAATGGAGTCTGTCATATTTAGACCTTGTGGGATGATACTTTGCTATGTGCAGTGATGGTCAGAGTTATTGCCAAAGACATAAACACCTATTTTTGCCTGTATTTGTGCCAACTGTCATCTTTTCTTAATGTACATTTTACCAACTCGATCCAGTTTGATCTGAATGTATAATTGGGCCTCATTAGCTGCTTCTCAACAGCACGGTTAAAGCATCCTAAGACATATGAGCAACCAGCTGCCAGTGCATTAAATCATGCGATACTACAAACCTGTTTTTATTCGCAGATGGACTTCACACCGATGACTGGTGACCGAGTTAGTAGTTGTACAAACTGTGCCATAGTTGCGAATCAACAAAGTTCATGAAATCAAGTCCCATTTAGCCTTTAAGAGTCAGGTCTGTTAAAGCTGTGCTATGCAATCTTCGCACGTTGGCGTCCCCAAAGGATTTGAATTTTGAGGACTTCAATACCCAGAAATCCAATAAGGTGACATCAGTAAACTGCACAAAACACGCTCATGTTTACCAACACGGCCGGTCTGTGATGCTTTATACCAAAGATACCAAAGGGGCAAGAAAGGCAAAAGATCTAAAGTTTTCAGCAAAAAGTGGAAATGTCTTCCTTCGAGATAACTTGATACCTTGTATTTTTCTTTTTCATTTAAAGATGCTGATAAAACGCGCATTTCCCAGTTTCCATTTGTCGCTTGCTGTTGGTGGAAAAGTGACCATACCCAACACCAGTATTTAAATTGAGTAAATAGTAGGGGTGGGACGATATGCTTATCAAAGGATACAATTCGATACACGATATGGGGTCACGATTCGATACAACAATACAATGTAATAAATAAAAGTTCAATGACAACAAAGTCTGAAATATGGCAGAATTATGTTTATTTCTGAGTCACAAATCTTTCTAGCAATGGCACTGGCTTGCTAGAATGTAAATGTTAAAAATATCATTACAAAGTGCAAAACATTTTATTTCCATGGAGAACTTGTCAAATTGTGATGGGCAAGCGTCTCAGTTGTGATTATTACAGCAGAATAAAATGGAGCCAATATCGCAATTCATTTTTCCGCCCCACGATACCTATTGTCACATTTTTGTATTGCGATATATTGAATTTGGATATATTGTCCCACCCCTAGTAAATAGGGAGTATTTACGACATCTCAGAGACGAGGTGGGACGTTCTTCTCTGTTGTGTCCCAATCCATGATTTAGGTTGATGAGTGTATTTTCACATAAAAATCTTGTCTAGTGCAGCTTTAAATATCCCCAAATACCCCAGTTACAACGTGGCAAACACACCCTGACACTCAAGTCTTGACAGCAGTGAAGAAGCTATTGTGGATTTGATATCAATCTGAGCTTTTCTGAGGGATTAAAAATATTTTCTCATCTTAATTCACGCCCTTATTAACTGGACGTCCGGTGGGATTTCCCAGCAGATGTCGGCTTTCAAAATCAGTTTTTATCACCGAGATGCAGCTCTGTGATTACATCTGTGTGTGTGTGGGCGGGCGTGTGTGTGTGTTGTCTCAGGATGTCAAGAAGCATTGTCACGTCTCTGAAAGCGTGGAGTGTTTACTCCCTCAGTAAGACGCTGACACGACCGCCTGTTCATTTGTTTAGACGTCCGGCGGCGGCTGATCTTCTCCGGATTAGAGGCGGCGGTCACACCGTGTCGGGACGCGCACACTCGGCTGTCACCGCCGTCGTTTAATGTAATTAAAGTATGCCATGCTGTAATCCAGTCAGATTAACGCCGAGCTCTGCTCTGCTCTGCTCTGCCTCCTCACAGATCGTCAGTGTCGGGAAGCACGTCAAGGGCTACCATTATATCATGGCCAACCTGGTGAGGAGAGAACTCTGTGGTTTGTTTGTGTGTTTGTGTGTTTCTTTCTTTCTTTTTCACTTTCTTTCTTCACTCCTCACTGCCTTTCAATCCATTTCTTTCTTGCTTTCTCTTATCTGCTTCCTTCTGTCTTTGTTTCTTTGTTTCTTTGTTTCTTAATTCTTTCTTTCTTTCTTTCTTCACTCTACCTTTCAATCCATTTCTTTCTTGCTTTCTCTTATCTGCTTCCTTCTTTCTCTGTCTGTCTTTCTTTTACTTATTTTCTTTCTTTCTTTCTTTCTTCATTCTACCTTTTGGTCCATTTCTTTCTTGCTTTCTCTTATCTGCTTCCTTCCTTCTTTCTTTGTCTTTCTTTTTCTAATTGTATTTCATTCTTTTGTTCTTAATTCTTTCTTTCTGTCTTTCTTTCTTTCTTTCTCTTTCTTTCTTCACTCTACCTCTTTATCCATTTCTTTCTTGCTTTCTCTTATCTGCTTCCTTCCTTCTTTCTTTGTGTTTCTTGTTCTCATTTTCTTTCTTTCTTTATTGCTTTACTCTACCTTTTTCCTTCTTTCTTTCTTTCTTTCTTTCTTTCTTTGCTTCCAAGTCTCTCTATTTCACTCTACCTCTTATCTATTTGCTGCTGCCTCTGTAATTGTCCTTCAGTCCAGATGTCCAGTCAGTGTGTGTATTGATGAGTGGACTGTGTCCCTCCCAATAAATTTAGAAGACAGGCTAGGGAGAAAGCAGATTAGATCTGGCACGAGGTATTACAGTAAACCACTGTTGCTGTACTGGACCACACTTTTTAGTAGGGTCACCGTATGGGTTTTTGGAGGCCAATATTGATATTTTTGGATAACTGGTACTTTGAGTCAACATCTTAAACTTCTACTATCTTCATCCAACAAACAATATGCAAAACCTAAATCAAACAATCTAATGTTGTACACAACTAATGTTGTATTATTCCAATTAGTATTCCAATGTGGCAGTTTAACAAGGACCTAATGAAAATACTACAGGCTCTTTGATACATCAGCACATGGAGATGCTGGACCTTAGCAAGCATAATGATAGTGTTTTTCCAATGCAGCACAGTAATGTCCATTTTATGCTGATGACACCATCTTGGCAACTAAGTTGAATTTTTACAATCATACAAATCCCTTGGAATATGGCTAGAGAATAGATTGTGTTTTTGTACAGAAACTTGCTTGCATGCTTCAATACCGATATGTCCATCTAACCCTGACTGTGGGCTCACTCTGGCTGAAAAAGACAAGGAAAGATCAGGCAGAGTTTGCAAGATGAATGTTCTGTGATTTGGTTTTCGACTTTTACGACTTTTCTCTCAGTTGCTGGGTTTTCATCCAATTTTGTGCAAATTATGATGTATCAAATTAGAAATAATGAATGGAAAGGTCACATTTTGACAACATTTCCTCAATATTGCAGAAATCTTTTCACACTCATGAGGCAGATTTGTTTTCTTCGCTAAAGACATTATGAGATGAATAGTGATGGAATCGCATTTGTTAAATAAAAATGTAAAAAGACGAAAGACGCTTTCCATTTTTCTAATGAATGCATGTTTTACTTCAAAAGTTTGCTCAAAATTTGCTCAATAGTTGGAAACACAGTCACAGTATTTGTGCCATCATGGTACTTGTCGTCACTCCCTCTGCCTTTCCCCTTCCACCTAATTATTTTTTTTACTCCATCTCTCGCTACTCGTTTCTCTCTGCCCTCTCTGAACTCAATCCATAATCACTCACCCCCCGTTGTCCCGGTGTCCTCTCATTCCCCTTTTGTTATCCCCAAGGGTTTTAAGGACATCAACCTTGAGCGCTTCATGCACGGCGGGGCCAACGTGACCGGCTTCCAGCTGGTCGACTTCAGCAACCCCATGGTCATCAAACTGATGCAGCGCTGGAACAAGCTGGATCAGAGGGAGTACCCGGGCTCCGACGCCCCGCCCAAGGTACACCTCCTTCATCATCATCATCATCATCATCATCATCATAATCAGTGTGTGTGTATGTATTAGATAAGATAGGGAGAAACATGGGGAAAGGGGAAATTGGGTTGTTCCTACAGAAAAATAGTAAAGAAAGAGAATATAAATAAGAAAGAAGCAAATACATTAAGGGGAAGCAAACATAACACAACTGACAATTGCAGCACTAGAATGTAGCAAATAGAAATACGTGAATGAAAAGTATGAAAATGTATTACAGCATGTTTACAAGGTCTGCAAAGCAGTAGAGCATATTGAAATACACTAAAAACTAAATGTACAATATGAAAATATGCAAACAGGCGTCGTCGTCAGCAGTCTGCTCCGCTCCATCCAGCGCTGTCATATCCAGCAATGTGACAGACTGACCCACTTTGAGGTTTCTTGAGCCACACAGATTGGAGATGGCACTGGGGCAAGAAGGCATCACGCTATGGTGGTCACCAAACCTCACCCCCCACCCCCAGCAAATATCTGTGTCCAACAAGGATTTCTATTTTAAAAACCAGATGCAGTGGAGTGGAAACGGTGTGAGACAAGGAGGTGGTGTGTGTGTGTGTGTGTGTGTGTGTGTGTGTGTGTGCGTGCGTGCATGCGTTTCCCCACTCTATTTCTTGATAAATTGCTCCCTTGACTGGAAATCCATTCTGACTAAATTACTCTGCTCCCCACTAAGTTTCTCCATAGTCTAAGTCACAGTCAACTCGTCTTATATATTAACCACCAGGAGTGAGTTGGGCCTTTTTGCTGGTACGTTTATCTACCTAAAAAAAAAACACAGCAAAGATAATGCCTTGTGTTAAAAAGGCCCAGGCATTAGCAAGCAGCGACCCAGTGAGAGACTGCTGCCATGTTTGACAGCAGCAAGCTACTGCAGGAGCTCTGAGGAAATGTAGTGTGTACATTCATTCATGCACTTGATTTATTCATCCAGTGTGGGTCTTTCTTGAGTCCATGACGGCAAGTAAGCGTACTCCTCGGACCTAAATGTCCTCTTCTTAGTGTCTCGTGGGGGTGCAGGCGGTGAAGAGGTTCAGCCATGGTTGGTGAGTCCAGTTTTCTCTGGACGGAGCGCTCGCTCACTGCTGTTTAGGAGACGCTTTTGGATTTCCTACCAGTGTCCATAGCCAACACATGCAAATCTATGGCATCTATAGCATCTCAATTAGTTAGGATGAGACACTCGTCTCTGTTGTAGTCCCACTAAAAGATTTAGGCTTATTAGATAGGGTTTTTCTTAAAAATCTTGCATGGTGCAGCAACTTTAATTGGTAAAGTGTGGTTGCACTGTGGCTGCTTTCTACAACCACGTTCACATCTAGCCTATTAAACCAAGCTGCTAACCGAAGGGTGCTATGCGCATTGCTTAGCCTACTACTCTTAATAACTAAAGTAAATAGTCACATGCCTTCTGACTGGCGCATTGGGCTGAAGCTCCATGCAAAGAATCATCCTTTACAGTCCATCCATTGCACCCTCTCCAAGTCCATGTCCCTGCCAGCTTAGCGCCTAAAGTGGTAAGGCCGGCACTTCAGGAGCCGGGTGATAAGTTAGTTTACCCCCCACCACCGATGTGTGTGTGTCTATGTTATAGTGGGCAGCTTGTCAAAGCGCAACAGGGGCAGTCTGCAGCAGCTCCCATAGAGAGCCGTAATGACGCAGTGAGCAGTGGGCTAATGAATAGGATTCACCCGCGGCCGGAGGGGAACTTAATGAACTCCTGCTAGTCGGGATAATTAATGCCAGGCTGCCACTCGGTTGGACTACACACTTGCCTTTTCCCCTTCTTTTCTCTCACTCTCCATCTTGCTGCCTTTCTGTCGTTCAGTCTATTAGGTTTTGCCCTCCGCCAGAGGTGGGTTTTGGGGAAACGTATGGTTCATGTGGGAGAGACAGATTTTGCAGATGGAGATCATCTGAGGCTGTACGAAGTGTTCAGGTCAAAGATAGATTAAGGGAAATTGGGAGGCTTAGACTGAGGGGAATACGCTTTCTCTCTCTCTCTCTCTCTCTGCTTTTGCATTCGCAGAAAATAATGAGCAGAGGGAAAACGCTGCCTCTCCGTAACAAGAAGGCCATTATGGCGTGTTGTTTGGCCCTGCGGAAACCCAGCGGGCTCTCAGAGGAAGCCGTACGCAGTCCAGATCGTATTTAAGGAGATCTAGCCGGCAAATATTGCAGAGCACTTTGCCTGTCCGGCTAAATCAGCGTTTAATTGGCCTCATACCTTTTTCCACTGTCTGTGCCCCGGCGTTGTGTACACCTAAAACCGACAGGACAGCAGGGCGGCCTCAAGGTTAGAGAGACTGTAACTGTACATTGACACGGTCCAACCCTGCAACAGCCAACGTGCCCTTGAGCAAGACCCTCAAGGATGTCGAGGATAAGCCATGTCTGGATAAGGACGTCAGGAAATGCCTAAAATGTAATTCAGATGAAGGGGAGAGGAGAGAGAGAGAGGGAGGGAGAAGAGAAAATGGGATTAAATAGAGGATAGACAGAAGAGACAGGAATGAGAGGGCGTTGGAGGTTAGAGAAGCTTGAAAGTAGTCTAAGAAATCTGTACACAAGCCAATGTTTTACACCCACACACACTAACCGCCCTCCCCATCCCTCAGTATACCTCGGCACTGACGTATGACGGGGTGATGGTGATGGCCGAGGCCTTCAGGAACCTGCGCAGGCAGAAGGTGGACATCTCCAGACGGGGCAACGCCGGGGACTGTCTGGCCAACCCCGCCGCCCCATGGAACCAGGGCATCGATATGGAGCGCACCCTCAAACAGGTGAGAGGCGGCAGAAGGAAATCGGGGGAGGAGAGAGGGGGGACAGAAGAGAAATGGAAAAGAGATGCTGGGGACACACTACAAGACTTAACAGACCGTAAAAGGATTGCAGAACGACTGAGATTTGCAGATTTTTTTACATTTTACGAGGTGCATTCACTTGGATTTGGGGAACACACACTTCACAACTTCCCCATATTCCTCCACCATGCATTCCCCCAACCCTGCATGAACTCTTGCGCTACTACTAAACCAACCAAAACAAACATGGAGGTGGAGCATTTTTCTTTCCACACTTCCTGTACTTTTTCCTTCTCTTATTGGCTATTCTGTTCAGATTTGATTGGCTGACCAGCTCAGTACAGGAAGATATCAAGACTTAGACTTGAGTCATAAAAATCTAAATGTTTGAGATAATAGTCATGATGTCCAGAAGCCAGAGATTAAAGTCCTGAACCCTCACACACTACAAGATCATCTGTACAACTGACCCAAATTAGCCCTTAGAAACCCCATATACAGTATAAATTTGACTCGACTGGACTTGGATATAGTCCGTTTGTCCTCTTTCAGCCCTTCAGTACAGTAAATGAATACTGCCTGACTGGTTGCTGGCTGTGTTATGTAGTTATTTGCCTGTGTTCCTCCTGTGTCCAGGTCCGGCTGCAGGGATTGACAGGTAATGTCCAGTTTGACCACTATGGCCGCAGGGTCAACTACACTATGGACGTGTTTGAACTGAAGAATAATGGACCCAGACGGGTAAGACTACACCACACTGCTTTGATTTCTGTAAACAGTGAACATCTGTGAATGGCAGTTTTATCAATGCTTTTTTTAATATGTTTTAACAGTTTTTTTTCAACAGTGAGAAATACATTATGCCAATATATGGTCGGGAGTAATATTCAGAGGAGATGTGTGCACTGCTGTTTGCTCTGTGTGTCTTGTCAAGTAGAGATGATGAATATGCGTGTTGTGGCGTTTTCCTATTATCATAAGTAGGTTGTGAAGAGCTTCAGTCTCAGCAAACATCCCTCCTTCTGTTATGAGAGAGAGAATGTCTGAAGGAAAGCGAGAGGAAATTTCAGGGAAAATGGGAAAAAGAGAAAGAGAGCGCTTGCAGCAAGCCGAGTGAGAGTGATGGAGAGAGAATGGGATGAAATAGAGTCGTCGAGGTGGAGCGGCGGGAGCGCGGTGGGGTCGCAAAGAAGCAGGGAGGAGTTCCCATCAATCAGAAAGCTGCTTTGCCCTGTCTTCCCGCACACAGCAAGGGTCCTGTCAGGACAGGGTGTGTGTGTGTGTGTGTGCGTGTGTGTGTGTATTTCAACCTCTCCCCCACATTCCCTACCATCGTCAATCTTCCTGAAGCCCCGGCGCAGAAGAGGTATCGGCCACTCACAACTCTTCGTTCCTTCTGGCTTCCCACCAACAGCCAACCAGCAGCCAGCTGGCTCGCTCCGCATTTCCATCCTCACTGACTTATGGTTGCTGTCAATGCTATATACTTATAGTGCTTTAACGGCTAAAGTTAGACCAATATATCAGTTTGACGATAAATCGGTTTGACGATACCGGCCTTTTATTAAAAATCAGACATTAGCGGGTCAGTATCATCCAACTCTGAGGTTCCTCTCTGATTAGCATCTTCGTCCTCTGAATATTTTCTTGGATTGATGATGCTGATGCCGCCTTCACGTCATATCTGATTTACGAGCTGCCGACTGAAAAACCGTTCACGTTGGCCTCCTAGTGGTAATTACAAGTAGCATATGTGGGAATTTTTCTCCCACTTGGCGTCACGAATTGCGTCAACACAGGCAGCGGATCCACTGATGTCAGTTTCCTTTGTCCCTCAGGGTCTTTTAGAAGAATATAGTAGTATTGGTTGAAAGTATAATACCTTATGGCAACATGAAGGAACAATTTGACCTTGCAACCGCCATCTTGGATGTGGATGTACAAGTTAAACATGTAAACACTTCCAAGTAATGGCAACAAGATACCATCCAATTCTTCTGATATGACGTGAACATGGTAGCTGATAGTTGATATTCAGTATCTTTAGATTTGACCATTTTTATGCCAAATAAATTCCAAATTATTACAAGTATTCAGTGTGAGGTTTGTTCTTGTCAGGGTGGAAAAGTCTCTGAGGCAGCAATTAGACCATGGGACACAAAAACTCTCCATTGAAACCAAAAATAATAATAATTATAATTCATTCATACATACTTGTGTGGAATACAACCAGTGTTGTATTCATCAAATCTACAATAAATATATAATCAATCAAACTGCATTATATCCATCATATCAGAGGTGGTCAACACTGACTGGACTAGATCAGATTTTTAGTAAAAGTATTTTTAATAAAATATGACTTACACTGGCCCTTTCCCTCCAGATCGGCTACTGGAATGATGCAGACAAACTGGTGCTGATCCAGGACTCGCCCCTGCTTCCCAATGACACTTCTGGCATGGAGAACCGGACTGTTGTAGTGACTACCATAATGGTAAGAGACCAGCACACACTCGCTCACACACACACACACACACACACACACACACACGAACATAGCATTTTGCATTTCCGGGTGCTTCCAAGAGAGTTTATCTAGTGCTTTAGCTGTTGGCAACTACATAATACCTCAAGGATATACAGACTCAAGAGCCAGAGGTTCAGTGGCTCATACATCATACATCCAACTCCAAACACATCATAAAAACCCACATTCACAGAGCCCACATGTGGCATCCTGACATTAAAGGTATGGTGATGGAGGTGTCCACTAAAAACATTTCAAGTGAAGTAAATGCCCATTCCTCTTGTAAACTGCCTTAGCTGTTTAACAAGTATCAGCTACAGTCCTCCCTATATTTACTTAAAGGAAAAATCCACCCTAGAACACTGTTAGAACAAGTATTAGTGATGTACCTTTCTTTTCTGGGCCCATTTTGTTGTTTGGCGGTGTATTTTTCTTATTCCTGCGGTTAACTGGCCAGATGTAGACAACGTCACATCACGTCCAGATATTTCCAGCACAGTTATAATGGAGTTTGACAGCAGAAAAATGTTTCAGCGATCTAAAACATTAACGGTAAATGTCAGCTTTTGGGGTCTCAGAATCAAAGAGCGAGGGCTTCTTTCTTGAATCACCATTTCGCACTGACATTTAACAGTCATACAGGGAGAAATGCATCGTAGAAGAGGCAGAGAGACCAATTTCTCCACCAACAGTAGCCTAAAATAGACCAGAATGCAATGCAGCTACAAGACATGCTGTGTTGTGAGTAAGGGGCGTGGCCACAGCCTTAGACACACCCCAATGTTCACAAACTAGTTGGCTAGCTAGCTAGATTTATACGCCCGTACGACCATCTTTGGTTGAAAGCAACAAGTTCACGCCCCTTCTCTGATGGGTGTTGAAAGGCATTCTGGGAGATGTAGGAAAGGTTGAGAGAAAACATTTCATCACAGAGTAGCAGAATGCACTGAACATCACAAATTGATGGTATCTAACAGTGTATCTAAGGGTGGATTTTTCCTTAAATTTTACACCTGCCAGTCAACCATCATGGCTAGACTGGGCTAATACTACTAGGCTGAAGACTGCAAGTTAGAGCTCATATCCCCATGCATTGCTCAGTATTCAATACATTACTGTGACTGTGACTGACCAGAGTTCAGGCATCACATGCGCTTTGTTGCTATGGACATTATCAGCATAGAAACTGTTAAAGAAACTGACGTTTTCTTTTTATTGCCCCGATAAGCATCTCAAGAAACAGCCACACGGCTCCATAACCGGCTGCCGTTACTTAGGTTTTCTTTTTATTGCGCCAATAAACATCTCATAAACCTGTCACACAACTCCAAAACCGGCTGCCGTTACTTAGGTTTTCCTTTTATTGCACCGATAAACATCTCAAAAATTACAGTCATACAGCTCCAAAAAGCAAACGAAAGTAGTTCGTACACATGACAAAGACATGATGGGCCTTGTGAATGGGGAAATATGACTGTAAGGGTGTCTCTGGCTGTCTAGAGTAAAGCAGCCAGATCCTGACCGTAGAGACTGAGTGGAGGAGGGAAGGAGGTGGGGAATGGAGAGTCATAGCTCAGCACAATCCTCCCTCTTTTCAGCCCCTGATGAGGAACCCCATTTTAAGAAACTGAGCCCCAGTTGGACGCGAGCAGGATATGAAAGCCCTTAATGGGAGAGTGATGGACACAGCCCCGAGCCAAAATGAAGCCCTAAAGACACTGGGCGAGAGGAGAGACACGACAGCTATTTTAATGGACACCCTATTCAGGAAAGTGAACAAGAAACGGAGCCGCTCAGAGCCATAATGGAGCCCCCTCAAGAGGAAAATGAAATACAAATGGAGGAGAAAAAAAGCACTGTCTTTATTTAAGGACGTTGCTTGTGGATGGACACCTATTGGGGCAAAAATGGGTCCCGCACTCCTAACAGCACAGTGTCTTTATTTACTAGCATAAACAAGGTCGCACTACACCCATTTGTGTGTGTGTGTGTGTGTGTGTGTGTGTGTGTGTGTGTGTGTGTGTGCGTGTGTGTGTGTGTGTGTGTGTGTGTCATTGCATTATTACACCCAGTGTACTTGTATGTGACCCATCAAAGTTCGAATCCCCATCATGGTTTGAATTTGTAGTCCGTGCAAAAACCTACGGACACGGAACTGAAAAGTGAGCCAATACTTGAATGTTTCTAACTGAATTCCTGTTTGCTCTGAATCTGTCAGTCGCTTTCTCCCACTCTCTCCCACTACCTGCTCTGCAGTATATTACACACTCAGAAGGCTTCCTGTAAGCTCTAAAACAGCTTAGAAAGACTAATGCTCTCATAATCATCCCAGTTCATATCCATCACGCTTTTATTGAGCATGATATTATAGTTAAAGCGTGACGGCTGCCTTTTCGCTCCCGCTTCTAATGTTGGGTTTGACGAGTTCTTGATAGTAAGGTTTGTTTACCGTAAATCTAATGAAGTGCCCCCAGTATTATATGACCCTCTGCATCTTAGTCTAAGCTCCCACGAGGCATAGGATAGGTTTAAAGTCCATAGCCATACATGATACACACCTTTTACTCTGTGAAGGGCAGTTTTAATGTAAGAAATTAAAAAAAAAACACAGGGTAATTCCCCCAGGTGTAAAAGTAGAAGAGAAAGAAGAAAATGCCGTTCTTGTTGTGCACATCAAACTAGAACGGAGATGAAACGGATTCACACAGTTAGGAGCTTTGTGTTATTTGTATTCTAGTGTGTGTGTGTGCTTCTTGGGTCATTTTCTCCTTATTTTCTCTTACTTTACATATGTATCATGGCCTCAGTTTGTTGTAAGGCTAGAGGACGCAGGTGGCGCCTGTTTTACATAAATACACAATTCTTTCTGATGAGCTGCTATTTAAAGAAGTACAGATTATGGCAGAAAAGTCAACTGTTTTGTACATTGCATTGATGCTTTGGTTGTTGTGTTAAAGTATCATCTCCTACCCTGCAAAGAATGACAATCATGGGAATCATGGGAATCAAGGGATTTTATTTTGTACCCAGATTTATCAACCTGCTTTCAGGGTATTTTTAATCAAATAATTTTGCTAATTTCAGTAAATGTAACTTTTTTTCAGGATAGGGTAAGTGACATTTTAATAGAAATAAATGTATGTTTTGCTCCTCTCTATCTGATTGATATAACACAATAATGATTCAACCTAGAGCCAGTTAATGAAAGCTTTTCCATTTGCTGTTCTAAACACCTGGTGTCTGGTAGATCGTTCCTGGGAAAATCCTCTGGTGCACAGGAAGTGATGCGTTTTACATTTTTGGTTTGTTTGGAATCAACAGAAGAAGAACTGGGTAGTTAGCATGAGCAGTGATAGCCACCATGGCTGAACAGACAGAGAAAAGAGAAACTCAAACTGTATCAACAGAAAATTCAATGAAACAGACATTACAGTACTGGACACACTGTTTGATTGACAGGTGATCTGTGGGAAGTGCAGTGCAGAAACACCACAGCAAGGAGCTTTAGCAACAAAGATGGAGACAAAATAATTAAAAAAAAAAAAATCTTTGTTTCTTTCCTTGTTTCATGAAGTTATATTGGCATTAATCAAGTGAAATTCATTGAAATGATCAAAATTATTTGCCAGTGCAGTGAGAAAATTTGACTTAAACATTCAAAAATAAGGCTGATAAGTGTGGATACAAAATAAAATCCCTTGCCATGCTTGTCATTTTTTACAGTCTATTTAAAATCCATGGGTCAGTTGTTGGTTTCTGTGATGCATTAGCATCGTCTGCTATGTAGGCTACTACTCTTCATATTTCCGTGTTGTCTTCTCCTGACACAGTATCAACACTAGGGTTATATATAAATAAGGTGGGCCTGCTGCATAGCCAGGCTTGATAGGCGAGAGAAAAAGATTTTACCAACAGAACTGCATAGACATGGTTAATTTCTGTGCTGTTTTTGATTTGGAACTGATCAGTTCATCACTGATACACAATCGATTTTGTGTTTAGATAATGTTAGATTGTTAGCTTGCTGACTATAGTGTCTGGTCATCTAGCTATCACTGTGTTGTTAACACATCTGAGAATGTTACCTGGCTAGCAGCTAGTAGTTGCCTGTTAACATTAATATCAGTTGCTTTGCTAAATTAGCCTACTGGCTAGTTAGCTAGCTAACAATGCGTGTTTCGGAGTAGAGACTAGTGCAAACAAATCTATTTTATCAGACGATTCACTTTTACTTATAATGTTAATGAATAGACCTGCACACACAACACCACTATTCTTTCTTTTTCTGGATATAATATATATAGCTAGTATGTTTTTTCAGATAGCTAGCCTAGTCGTTATATATTTTGACATTATTTGTGCACAGCCAATGGACCTGCATGATGGCGCCAGCCATAGTTAGTGGGAGATTTGTGTAGCAACTGCAAAACCTCTATAGACAGAGACAAGGTTTGACTGTAGGCTTGTAGACAGGACAAGGGTTTAAAAGCTTTGATGAAGCGTTTCTTGGCTTTGAACTCACCAAGGCTTTCCATGGCACTTCACTGGGTGTTAGGCCAAGCTGCACTATCGATCTGCCAGAGGGTATAGACGCCTGTAAGAGGTGCTACTATAATGATGTGTTTGTACAGTCTTTGTTAAGGGAGTTCTGGGGCGGGCAAAAACTCAGGAGTTTGAGGAGAGACCAGTAGGATACCCACAATGCAGTGCAAACGCACTCAACTGATCCATGGATGTTCAAACATTATTGATTAAAGAACAAAACAAACAGAACATTGATGATGATTCATTGCAAAAAAAAAAAAAGAAAAAAGTTTGACTTTTCTGTATAATCTGTACCTCATTCTATCTATGGTCATGTAGAAAAATTATTCATGGTGAGACTAATGGTTAAATACATTTTGTTTTGTCACACATACATTCACATGCTATTCTTTAATTGCATTTCATACTGCATACAACTTATTGATGCATAGGATGAGGTGAGAAATAAATGTCACAAGCACTTTTAGATTTAGATTTGAGTTGTTTTCAGTTTTCAGACAGTCAGTACTGCAGGTGTGTGAGGGTTGAGGCATGGCTATAATATTGTTGGCATTCATTAAAGCACCATGGTGATGTTATACCCAGGACAGGGCTGTGATGTCCAGTTGAATGCACTTCATCTAAGAAAAGCACATTGGACTTTGTCAAATAGCTTTTTTCTACTTGTGTTTTAAATGTGTTCCCTCTCTGAACGTAAAAAAATAAATAAAAATCTTATTTGTGCTGGAAGTGGCAAGTGATGACTGAGATACATAAATGAGTTGCTTAGTGAGAAGACATTACTGTGTGTGTGTGTGTGTGTGTGTGTGAGAGAGAGAGAGAGAGAGAGAGATGGGGAATATTTCATGAATTGTTGTTTTTGTTGTCAAGTTATCGTAAATATGGCCCATCAATTTGATGCTTATTACTATTCATACTCCAAACCGACTGTTTGACACAAATTGTTTATCTCTCACAATGCACATAAAACACACACACACACACACACACACACGCACACACACAAAACAAACAAATAGATTTTACACAGCACAGTCGAACCATTCCATCATTAATGTGAAGTGTGTGTGTGTGTGTTTGTGTATGCCCGCTTGTACCCACATGTACATATATGTATGCATTTGTGATATCAAGTGTACTCAGGAGTGTGTGCGTGTGTGTGTGTGTGTGTGTGTGTGTGTGTGTGTGTGTGTGTGTGTGATGGCATGTCTAATTAGTCTCATTAGCCACTGAGTGAAGCAGGTTGGTTGTGATTATTGACCAACCTGTCAGCCATGCTGGGCTTGGTGTGAAGACCTCTGAAAGTCTGCTGCTTTCTTCATGCCAGAAACACCGACTGCATCCTTTATCACTGCCATTTCCTCCATTCCCTCAGCCGCCAGCACGGCTATATTATAAATCATATGGATAGGACTACATTTCACCTGATTTACATCTGAAAGAAACTCACAAAAACATCTGCCAGGAGTCGTATCAATCTGTAAATGAAGAGTTCATTTCTAAAATGTTCCGTATCCATCAAAATTAGTAGATGAAGTAGAGAAGAGTCAGTATGAGAAAAGGTGGTGCTCATAACGCATCATAAGTGCATTATAAGCACATTGTGTAATTATTATAAGCATGATATGTTCAACTGTAAGTAGGTAACTGTATAGTTAATGACATGATATAAACAGAATGTAATTTTATCTTTGTATGATGATTACATGGTAAGAAAAGTTTATCTATGCTTCTAATGGGATTATAATCTTCTTGTAATGCATCATAGTGCACTTCAAGTAAAGTGTTACTGAGACTATATGAGGTTACCCACTATTCTTTATAAAAGCCTCAATTTCAATTCAATCTCAATTTATTTTAATTTAATTGCCACCAATCGTTTTGCAGAGTAGGTGTCACCTAATTATTTCAAATTGTGAACGTCTCACTTTGGAATGAAACTCTTCAAATGTACCATTTATTTTGCACAGTAGCATTTTGTGCTGCCGTAGGCTCAGCCACGCATTTGCATTCCCTCCCCTGCTGCGTAGTCTTTGGTTTACCTTGCTTTGGCCCGGGGCAATGTCAAGCAAACACATCTTAAGAATAAATTGCTCTCTCTCTCAATATGCAATGGGCTGCCTTGCACAACAAAAGTAATTTGCTTGGAAATATGAGCGCAGAGGCCAAGGGAGTTTTTCATTTAGATTCATTTTCTTAGCAACGGCAGATCCAATGATCGATTGTCTGCCATCAGTCATGGAGTTGACAGATCTTGCCACCCCTTATTATGAAAAGTGTTAAGTCGAGTCAGGTTTGTTTTAGTTATTAAGTCATTCACTTTGACTACAGTCCATTTCTCACTCACATTTCTCTCTGCCTCTACTCAGTCACTCTTTCCTTCCTTCTCTTTTAGTCTGTGTATCATTCATCCACATTGAACACATTGATGTTCTATTTGATTGCCTGCCCTATGTCCAGTCTTTGTGTGTATATATACAGTATAACATTGTTATTGTGATTACATTTGCATTACTTTCTGCTGTGCTGTACAACACAACATTATCTCCACCAAAAAACAGCATCTCCCAGCAGTGTCAGGGTTGGGGCTAAATCAATTCAAAGTCGATCAATTTAAAGCTGCACTAGGCAACATTGCCCAAGTGGCAGTAAGAGAAAACTGTGTGAATTTTTGAAAGTTTGAAGGATTTCATTACCCAGAATTCATGATATTTTCTGGTGAAGAGTTTCAGCCATTGTTATTAGTCCAGCTTTCTCTGGACAGTGTGCTTGCTTAGTGTTGTTTAAGCTACAGTTTTGTATTACCCGACACCAGAATGTAATTTGGGCAAATAGGATGAATCTGCAGTGTCTCAATTAGGGGGAATAGAATGCTCTTCTCTGTTGCAGCCCCACTTTATGATTTGGGCTGATGAGAGGAGTGTATATTTCAATAAAAATCCTGCCTGGTGCAGCTTTAAAATGACTGTTATTCATGGGTTTATGACAGAGCAAAATCTTTGTCATTTTGGACTTTAAAGAAAACCCACTCCCTTTACGGACCATAACGAAATTGAATTGACCTCAACCCTGGTGAGCACAAGTGCCTGTGTGTTGTTCTGTTGTCTGTCGGTGAGTTAATGAACCATTGCGTGAGTCCACTAGTCTCCTAGTCTTGTCTGTCTGTCTGTCTGACGGTGTGGTTCCCTGGTTATGGTCCCTTGTGTAGGAGGGTCCCTATGTGATGCTCAAGAAGAACTGGGAGCTGTACGAGGGCAACGACCAGTACGAGGGCTACTGTGTGGACCTCGCCTCGGAGATCGCCAAACACATCGGCATCAAGTACAAGATCTCCATCGTCCCCGATGGGAAGTACGGCGCCAGGGACCCAGAGACAAAGATCTGGAACGGCATGGTTGGGGAGCTGGTGTACGGGGTAAGAAACTCTGCTGGTTTTGGGAGGGGGGGTCTCTTTGAGTGATAGGAAGTAGGTTGTCAGCTCCCTAAAGCACTATTCTGAACAGAAATGAGCTTTTCATCTAAGCTGATTCATTTCATTCAAACTGTAATTTCATGCTGTCAGTATGATCATACATGACGGTAATTATAGACAATACTGTGACTTCTTCTAATCCGTTAATACATTCAAAACAGGATAAATTGGTGTGGCACCTTGGGCTTTGAAAGAGAAATAGCTTCCTAAAACATTATGATAGCCAGAAATTGCTTTTTTTTTTTCTTTTTTTATCAAAGATGATTTATTTCATTCAAACTGTAGCCAACGAGAAATGGAGCTATTTGACCCACATATTCCACATTTCATATCCTGATGACCATTTAAAAAGTCCAGAGCTCTCTCACACCCATTTTGGTAAGTAATAAAAATAGTGTCTTCCTACTTATTGAAATGTCAATGTCAAATTCCTGAATGGAAATAACTTAAGCCAAATGGATTCCAGAGTGCATGTTATAATGTATAAGTCCTGTTATGTGTAGATATTGGAAGGTTTTGCTGGATAAGAAGCCTCTGGACAGCATGTCTTAGTCTGTAGAGTTAGACAGAATCTCTGTCTGGGAAACTGCTCCTATGTGTTGCACTGTGTAGATAATTAAAGCCCGTCTGAAAGCTATTTGTAAACGGGCTAGTGTTCTTTTCTGATGGTGCTAATGCTAGCAGGAAGAGGGCGATTAGAGTTAGAGCTGAGGGGTTAAAGAGTAGAAGTAGAGGTGTCGAGCTTGTTAAAGAATCTTTGAGGTAGCGATTTGGGGGTGAAGCGTCTTTCTGCAGCTGACCTTGCTGTGGGATGAAAGTGGATGTGAACACTCATATGAGGGAATGTTGGGATTTCAGAGGCAGAGAGGACATCAAAGAGAAGAAAAAGAGGTGTGTGTGTGTGTGTGTGTGTGTGTGTGTTCTTGCACTTCTGTCCTTATGAGGACCAAATATGTGCACAAGGATAGAAAGATGAGAATGCTCCAAAGTGAGGACATTTTGGCTAGTACTCACTTCTACAAGGATGGACTGGTTAAGGATTAAGACTTGAGATTAGGTTTAAGGTTAGAATTAGCATTAAGTATAGGCTAGGGCAGTGATTCTCAACTTTTTTCATATCAAGGACCCCTAATTTAGTACACATTAGGGCCACGGACCCCCATTTGATGAGAGATGTTCTCTTGGACCCAAATTGAGAACATTTTTATTGTTAAATATGATTTTGTATGAGTATCTGTATTGTAGGTAGAGAGATAACAGTGAAACTATGATCAAAATAGTCATTCCTCTGCATTCTCTATTTGTGTTAAGTTCTTGTAAATGAAATAATGGTGAATTTAATAATTCATCAATTTGCTGGGGACCCCCTGGAACCCCCTTCAAGGACCTCTGGTGGTCCCCGGACCCCACTTTGAGAACCACTGGGCTAGGGTAAGGGCTCAGGTTAGGCATTGTATTGTAGTGGTGAGGGTCACAGTTAGGGAATGAACGTAGTCAATGGAAGGTCCCCACAAGTATAGCAATACAAGAATGTGTGTGTGGGTGTGTGTTTCAAAATACATACCGTGCTGCACCAGTGTGTATACCCAGCACTGTACTGTACAGTATGTGATTGAGGCCATGGGGAGCATGCAGGTTTTTCTACAGCGTCCACGGGAGCATGCAGAGAGCTGAGGACATGCTAGCTGTCAGCACTTTCTCTTCTAAGACTTTTGCTTAGAGCCCATTCATTTCCTCAGGCGCTCCATGAAAAGCCCCCGCACAACTGCGAGAGCTCTCCTTCCTTTTAACCCGCCATGTATTTTAACACACAGTAAATGCACTCAGACTGTCATCTTAGTGCATTTTGCTGAGGATGAAAGAACTTAAATCTCTTCCATTTTCTTTTCCTCTCCTCTGTGTTTTTTTTTCCTCTCCCTCCTTAAGTGTCAGCCGGCCGTAATGAAACTTTAATTTCTTGCTGAGATTAAGCCCTTTGCTCCCAAGCCAGCCAGACAAGGTCAGAAGTGTTGCTAAGTCACTAACTATAATCTGTTTTGTGGATTTGTGGGAAGGCAATATGCACTTTTCTCCGCTGCAGACCTCAGAGGTGGCTCTATCCCATTTTGGCCTTCTTGTGTTGTAAGCATATTTCTCTGACACATTATTTTATCCTCCCCTCTGATTTCCCCAGACTTTGAGCTAAGCCGCTCAGTGTTAGAGAAGGTTTGGGGATTTTTCTTTTTTTTTTTCATTTCTTTTCTTTTTCTCTCTGTCTTAACTTGATCACTCTGCGATGTATTCAGTCTCTCTGTCTAAACTTGATCGCTCTGAGATGTGTTCAGTCAAGGGAGAAATCCAGTTGAAATGACTTGGGCTGAGGAGAGCAGAGCAGGAGTGATTGTTGTTCTTTTGTTTTCTGGTGGCTGGCTGGCTTATTGGCTTTAGGAATGTTCTATCTCTGAATAAGTAATGTTGGGACACTGTGTGGGTACGGCCCAGCTCAGAGAGATGATCTGTCCTTTGCATTTGTTTGGTTTAGTCAAACTGTTGAACTCAAATTATATGTCGTCATTTGGGTTTAGGTTTACAGTAGTTGCGCGATAGGCTGCAGGCTGTTTTGGGATCCGTTCTAACAACTGAAAGAAATCCCCTAGTCCACATGGTCTGTTGGATTAGTCAGTCCGCATCTCAGTTAGACGGCTAATCAAATTATATCCCAATCACCTCCACAGAAAGCGGAAATCGCTGTGGCCCCATTGACTATCACGTTGGTCCGGGAGGAGGTGATCGACTTCTCCAAGCCCTTCATGTCGCTGGGCATTTCCATCATGATCAAGAAGCCCCAAAAATCCAAACCCGGGGTGTTCTCCTTCCTGGACCCGCTGGCCTACGAGATCTGGATGTGCATCGTGTTTGCCTACATCGGCGTGAGCGTGGTGCTCTTCCTGGTCAGCCGCTTCAGCCCGTACGAGTGGCACACCGAGGAGCCCGAAGAGGGCACCGACGGTCCGCCAAGCGACCAGCCCCCCAATGAGTTCGGCATCTTCAACTCCCTCTGGTTCTCCCTGGGCGCCTTCATGCAACAGGGCTGCGACATCTCGCCCAGGTAAGGCACACTTCCCCTGTATGGTCAAATCATTTTTCATCTACAGTCAGAGCTCCGCCAAGGAGAAGAGTAATTTGGGTGAGATGGTAACTTTAGGATAGTTCGACCAACTAAACCTTCCTGATGTAGCTCTCCTCAGGCTGGGGACACACTACACGATTTGGTGTTACGGCTGATTTTCAAGATCAAGTCAGCGATAGTTTGGTCGGTCATACAGTTGATCTTGTAACATGTGAAGGTTCATGACTATAATCTCTTGCCTCCCAATCCAGTCAGGACCATCAGTATTATTTGAAACATGTTTGATTTTTATGATTTGTATCTGGACATCCTCCAGTAATGTGAGCTGGTCAACCACTGAAATCTGACCACAGACCAGCAATAGCCAATGATGTGAGAGAAGGAAAAAATAGCAACCCAGCAGTCAGCAACTTATTCAACCTTCATGGTTGTTATGGCTAATTGTGGTAGTAGCGTGATAGCTTGTTTTTCCCCAAGATTTGGGGGTTGGTGCTAGAACTGTGGAAGGTTATAAATTCCCAATTCAACTTGTCTTCAAAAGTGTGCGCCTCTACAACGCAACACAAAATAAATCTGACAGTTGTTAGTGTTTTATGCTCTATTTTTTCTCAGTTTAGTTGTGTAGTGTGTCCCAGCATAAGTCACCATTCACCAATGTGTTCTAATGAAACCTCCCTTATAAACCATAAAAATGGTTCTACCAACTTAATTTGACCTGTTGTGCTTTTTCTATTTCTTGCCTAGTGTGACTTTCCTTATTGACTCTGAAATGGATTGCTGTTGACAGTCAGCATCTGAACTAGGACTATAGAATTGATATATATCTCTAGAAGAAATATAGCACTGTCGTGATGTGAAAACCTTGTAACTCCAATTCTGGTGATTGTCATGTTTTAACTTCAATTGACAGATTAGATGGTCCTCTATGGGTTGAGAAAAATCCTATGAACATTTGGCTGATGAAACCATTTCAAAACTCATTGGATAACCACAAAAATGTGTGGTGGCCAAGCTAAAAACAAGGCTGTTTTTTTTGTTGACATTTTGGAAATACAACGTTTCCGTCCGACAGCAACAATAGACGTTCTAGGCTTGACCAACTGTATTTGTATTAATCAAGTGACTTATTGCACATACTGTATATCAATGATAAATGGCATGTCATTGCATGGAGACTGTAGAATTAGTTCAATATTATAGTCATTAGAGTTTTAAAGTAAAGTTTTACAATATATTTGTCCTAAATTTTAGCTACCGTCTCATCTGTTGCACTACAGTGTTTGCTGCTCATGCTGTGTGTATATGTGCACAGTCGCATTGTGTGTGTGCGTGTGTGTGTGTGTGTGTGGCTACTGGTATTGATTTTTATGTATGTCTCTTTCTTACCCAGCCATATTGTACTTCACTATCCGACTTGCATATACTGTGTTGTCTGCTTCTAAGGGAATTAGGTTGTCTCATTGTCTGTCAGCTTCAGCAGTTGTGGCTGTGCACTTGTGTGCCTCATGTCTTTGCATTTAGCTGTATGAGCTCTAGATACATTAGTGACCATAATACTGTAGGCATACTGTTCGTCTCATGGTCTGAAAACTGTGTGATTCAGTCAGAACACACTCTCAAGGTGTTGTCTTTTGCTGTGTCTCTTATTTCTCTCCCCTTTGTCCAAAATACACTGAACCAAACCCAGGCCCCACCATCCCTCAGGCTTAAAACCAATGGATTGGTGTCCAGTAAGCATGTCGTCAAGGGTACTTTGGCGGAAGGGTGGAGAATTGGGACTTGTACAGTTTACTGTCTCGCTGTGTCCTTCTCCAGCCATAAAGTGCTGGCCGTCTTTGCTTCTGAATCAAAGATCAGGCTTCTCGTCCATCATCACACACCGGCACTCTTTCTGCCCACATCTGCCTGTTATGGTGAAAACCTATAGATTGTTAAAGCCTGTCGTTCTTACTGGTTTCTCATTTTCTGTAAAGCCTTTCTCAGCCGTTGGAATGGCTTTGCCGAGCTTTAAAGTTCCAGTAGATGGATTGTTCAGGTTATTTTAAGCTACTGCTAAAGTGGTTCCTATAGTTATTTTAAGTCTTTTATGTAGTTCTGCTATCTGCTTTAAGCCCTTATGGATCATGTACTGTATATAATAGAGTTGGTAAGATTGTAGGAGATGAAAGGAGGACCAAACCAGCCTGTATCTTTCAGCCCCCCCCACACCAGAGGAGAACAGAGAAACACACAAGATGGAGGATCCCAAGGTACACTACATTAGATCGCCGTCGAAAATTATAGCGCCTGGCCTCACGTAAGCAACTTATAGCAGAGGCCATAGGGGGCCTGTGATTTTGATTAAGCACACTCATTTAAGGAATACACTTGCTTTTTCTTTCACATGTGCGCAGACCACCCCCACCCACCCACCCACCACCACCCCTGCCCGCCACATCTATGCCTGTGTACTGCAGATAAGGACTTTAGAGCCACATAACAATGTCGGCGTCAGAATGAAAAGTCTACATTTCGACCCTCGCTGTCTCTGGCTGTGGCCCCCGCTGCCTTCCACCTGTCACCGCTAATCCCATGGGGCCCTTCCCAATCCATCACCACCGAGCCCCGGAGCTCAGGAGCTCTTCCACTCCAGTTTACCCTGACAGGGCGACATGCAAATCCCCTCACACGGGGGAGATTAGACGGCGTGGAGGGAGTGACAAGGGCAGAGGTGAATGGGACGAATTTGGGGACGAGGGCCGCGGCGCTCGCTCATGTGTTACGATGAGGAGCCGGCTGGGCTGCGGAAACTCAAACTGTCTCCATCCAACATGGTCTCACAAAATGCTGTGATGTGAGCGCGAACTCTGAAACGCTAGATTACATGTTGTGGACATGAATAATGTGAAGATTACGTTCCGCCACAACGGATTGGATGTTTGTCACATGAAAAGGTTAGATACCTTTAGAACCTTAGAACCTAGGTTAGGTTTAGGCAAGTAAAACAACTTTGGTTAAGGTTAGGGTAAGGTTAGGGTCATTGTCAATAGAAAACGTATTTGTATGCGTTCTCTGATGATCACACACCCTTACTTTCCCCTGTGCTAGTTCAATGTCCAACTCCTGCCTGATTCTAGTCATGTTTCATTCACCTAATCCTTTTGTGGTGGGAAAACGTATTTCTCTCACTTTTCGTGCAACTAGCATGTATTTCCATTTGAATCATGCTCATTTCTTGAAATTCTCTGAGACCAGGTTGCTGCATAAGGAGGCGGCTCCATCAGGAAAGGCAGAGGTTGAGATTGCACTGAACTTCTTCCTCTCTCTCTCTCTCTCTCTCTCTTAATAAGGGCTAATACCCCCCTCTACTCCCTCAAGGCACCCCATATAATTAATTCAGTGATTAATATCCCGGTCTCCAATGGCGATGTCTCCATGGAAACAGGAGGAGAGGGGAGCTTAAAGTGAAACGGTGACACTTTAGTCTTTTAATTGACTACAAATCCCAGCTGGGCGGAACTAAAGTTATTCTTTCTCCTGAGATTGCGGGATCTCGTGTTACTGTATCACAAGTCTGAATTTCATTTCAGAAAATATCAATATAAATATCAGAGTAGCCATCAGCCAATCGATGCAGGTGCAATTGGTCGTGACCGCTCCAGGTGTACAATCTGTTTCTCGTTGGCTCAGATGGATTCATCTCGTCTGTCTCGCTGAGTAGCTGTCACATCTGGTGAGCAAATGACAATGCTGTGATCTGTTTGTTCAGTCGAGGGCTGCGTTTTCCAAGTGACGACGGAAGTCTCTGCCGAACCAAATGAAACTGTCGTGGCTATGTTGCAAATTGGCACCATTACAGTTCGCACCAATATACAATAGTTCCAGCAACGTTGTTAATGACACTATTCAGCGATTTGAGTGCCAACATTTCTTCAAAGACTAAATTACCTATTGTATAAGCAAACGTATTAAGGTTTACGAGTGCATGAATATTCAGTTGGGAATACTTCCTTATGAGAAGATTGTTATGGTCTTTAGCTCATTATATATTTGGCTGTAATTCTTTGTAAAAACCCTAATCATTGTAAGCTTACTAAGTCATTCGCTCTTTTCTTTGTCAGTTCAGCCATGGTGGCTATCACTGCTCATGCTAACTACTCAGTTCTTCTATTTATTACAAACAAACTGGAAACTTAAAACGCATCACTTCCTGTGCACCAGAGGATTTTTCCCAGGAAAGAGCTACCAGACGCCGGGTGTTTAGAACAGCAAATGGAAAAGCTTTCATGAGCTGGATATAGCTTGAATCAGTATTGTGTTAGAGAACAGTAAAACGGACATTCACATGAAAATGTTGCAAATTATTATTTTTAAGGTCAGCAGTAGGTTTCTGTCATGTTTTTCTGTAGAAAAACAGCAATTATTTGCGGCCGCAAATGTAGCCTCATGAGCCAGACAATGTCGCATTTGATCACCATTGAGACACATCTGGCTTTCCTTGTTCTGTGCAATGACTTAATGTAGGCATTGTGATCTTTTTTTGATGGATTCAACTCTATCCTTCATTCCCTCCTTCTGCAACAGATTCTATGGCTGTGATGACTAACACTTTGGTGTTACATTCGATGCGATTGATCTTTATGATCCTACTCCCTGACTGCTGTTGTTCTGCATCACTTGCTGCTTGTGTCACTAACTGCCTGTTCACACTGTGAGCAACCCTGTTGATGTGTCGCTCTATGTGGACTGATTGTGGCCGGTTTGAGAGGCTCTGATTGCATCTATGTAGGCATCTGCAGCTACAAAGTTATAAACAGACAAGTCAGTGTATTTTTTGCTGCTTTAGTATTGCCTTTCATAACGTGGCATTGTTTTGATGAGTTAACATAGCTAGCTAGCAAGCATAAATGAGGTAGCATTCATCGAAAATAAATAGCAAAAACACAAATGCTAATAAATAAAATGACCTCAGAGCTTCCCATCAACCCCAACAATGGATGCATTGCATTTATTCCTGTAGTCTTTGAAACAAAAGTTGTAGAGAACTGGGAAGCTTTGAATGGCTGGAATCAACTTCTTGTTCATTTTGCACTTGCCAGACAGAACTATTGTTCATGACATGAAACCACATTGGTAGGGAAACAATGAAGCACGGACATCTGATTGGTTGTTGACAGCCAAATGTTCAACCGTGACCAACTGTTCTCAGCTGACAAGTTTGTTGAGCACATCAGCTCAGCTCTATAGGAAATGAATAGGTTTATGGTGTCAGATCCGCCGCCAACGGTGTTACGACCAAAAGGGTTTTCTTCAAGGCCGCTTTATTCCAGGCATCTTATGGAGCAGTTAGCCAGACATGATCTCACATTGTGATTGGGCAAAGGCAGCATTTTCATCTTATCTGGCTAGCTGTTTTTGGAGATACTCAACGGATTCTGCAAAATATCCATGCTAAAAGAGCCTGCTTTATCTTCGATGGCATATCACCACCTCATAGATCCTCTCAGTGGCCATGTTGCTGCCTTTGACCAGGGAGAGACAGCGGTCAGGAGAGACTTATGCAAAATGGCGGCAAGGAGTTAGCTAAAATGTTGATGAGGCAAGTTGGAGCCGACAGGATCACGGAAGGGTTTAATTGATTTAAAGGTTTTACATTTGAATTCAGGGCTGGGGAGGGAGGGTGAGGACGGAAAGTGGAGGTAGAGGAGGAGAGAAGGATGTCGAGGGAAACGGTGTCTGGTATGAATAAGTTAAATGCCGTGGGCTCGCCCCGGGCATCACGCTGGGAGCAGACAAGCACCTCTTCATTTATTTAGGTTCCTCTCAAGGTCAGCGCTCTTCCTCTCCGCGTCTTTCACTTCATCGCCTCCCCTCCTTCCCGTCGCGTCTTCTGTCTGCTTCTCTTCCTCTGTTTCTTTCTCTCTCTCTCTCTCTCTCTCTCTCTCTCTCTCTCTCATACACACGCACACTCTAAATCCTTTATATGGAAAATCTATACACACGCATTCTGCGCCGAGTCGTCTTTGACAGCGTCTTTTTGTTTTTTGTATCTTTTTTTTCTCAATGAAGGAAAGAAAAGAGGAAATCGGGAAAATTGAAGCTCAAGTGGTTTAAGGTGAACTAGCTCACGAGAAGACAAACAAGTGTCCTGAGAGGGAAAATGTTTTGCAAACTGGTGGAACCTTATTATATTTAATCCTCGGCTTGTTTGCTCGCCATTTACAAGTTGCTTGCTGCCTGCTGTCTGCTTTTCCACTGAAGCTTACATTGCTTCTGTACTGCTTCAGCAACACATATACCAAACTTCCAATGATAAAACAATACAGTCGTTACTGATGCTGAATACATGTATTTTCGTTGACCAATGTTTTAGTCTGATATAAATCTTTATGAGGTACATCAATACTGTGCATCATAGTCAATAGTATCAAACTTATGTAAGTCATATGAGGATTGTGTCTTTTATGATGCTTTTTTCTGAAAATATAATTGATTTTTGTTTCTATTGATCGTTGTTTGCCTTATGATGAGCACCGACTTGAGGTCATAGTTTACCCTCTTTTACCATTACCGTTGTTTATGAGACAACTATGACCACTTTCGCCATAGACATGAATTAACAATATGGTTAGAGAAGAATAAAACAGGACAATAGATTAGAAAAAAGAGGGGGACAAAAATTGTAAAAAAAAAAAACTATTCTGTGTCAAATTTTTGTAGGCTATGTTTATTTTAATTTTAGTAAATTTTTGTTAATTTTAGTAATTTTTTGTAAGTAAGTAAGGCAGTCTCAGGACATTCCTATGTGTAATAACAAAAATAATACAACAAAGATTGGAATGCAATAATGATAATAATTAGAGTCACAATGATAATAATAAAATCCATAATATGCAGTCATCCTTATCTTTATCATCATAATCATAATTTTAACAATTGGAATAATAATGATCAGAAGAATGAGCATTTATATTATCATATCAATCAATAATAATCATAATAACAACACTACAACTTCCTTCCCACTTCCCCAACTGCAATAGTTCTGCTAAACAGTTTTCAGTTATTTCTACAGTCATATTTGCACTTTCTTTTTGTGCCAAATCCAACTTTTGCCGTTTTTCGCTCATCCTTCCCGTTATTGACTCACACAAGACACTTGAGGGCGATCATAATTTCCTCCTCATTTTCTCCAGTTCTTCAATTTTTTTCAGTTTATTTACATTTGGAGATTAAGTTTGTATTGGAATGCCATCTTGCCAACATGCAAACTATACCAGCCATTTTAGATCTCTCCCTCTGTAAACCCCATTTTATTTCTCAGAGTTAAATAGAGTTAGCCCGTAGGAAAACATATAACATATATATAGAATTGCTGAAATTATTCTGTTTTCCTACATTTAGTATTATTTGTATTCTGAGGTTTACTGGACTGCTGCAATGCAATCCCACCCCCCTACCCCCAACAGTGTAGCCAATTTCTGTTTTGTTTCCACTGTATTCCTTCTAATACTTTCCCATCTGTCTCTCTCTGCCGTCCTCCACTCATGTTAGAACTGAACTCATACATCATCACAGTCAACTTTTCCCCAAACACATATCTGTAATCAAACTTGTTAGTTTTTTTGCAGACCTTTATATTGTACAAAAACACTTGCAGTCAATACGTGTGCACACACACATAGAATGACTTACAGTCCTCATAATCCTTGCAACTAAACACATAACCATACTTTACCCTTTACTTATGAACTCAGATTCTGACCTTAATCTCAACCTTAAAATAATGTTTTCCCCATATGACGACCAGCAAAATGTCCCCGTAAGTTGTTTTGTTTTCTGGTAATCGTGCAGCACTTGTCAAGCCTCCTGGATCATTCAAGTGGACTTACTGCAAATGTGGTATGCATGCACAAATATGCACACGTTCACGCAGTGCAGAGTACAGCACAGTGCAGTAAAATGATTGGTTTCTGAGACAGTGGGATGCGATTTTCTGTCATCTAACACCATCTGTGTGGTTTACACCGGGGTTCAAACGATAGGGTTTTTGGAGGCTGATACTACTACCGATATTTTTGGATTGAAGCTGCCAGTAGCTATTTTGTGCTAATATTCAGTATCTTTCAATTCAGTATTCACTGTTTCGCCCCAGAAATGTATTCTTGGCAGGGTGGAAAAGCCTTTGAAACATTTAGATAATGGGACACTAAAACTATATAAGATAATAGAGATTAGATACTAGATAATAAAGTCCTATTACAATGAACTCAGGTTAAGGGCTTCCCATAGACAACCAGTGTAGTATTGATCAATTCTACAATAAATATGTAATCAATCAAACCGCATCATATCCATCATATCAGAGGTGAACGACACTGACTGGACCAGATCTGATTTTTAATAAAAGGCCAATATCGGCCCCATGCATCAGTTTAAAACTCATTATTACAATATGTATTATGCCAAATGACACACACTCACGGTTACAGCCACACACACACACACACACAGAGACATCAGCAAGCACAGTGCCCAGCATTATAATCCATTAGTCGCCTTATCTTCATGTTTTTTGCACCGTCCATGGAAGGTGAATATTAAATGAAGACACTGTTTATCCACTCAAGTGAACACTTTAGCTCAAAATAACCCAGACTCCCGGCCTTAAGCCCCTCCCACCTCCCTCACCCGTCGCCCTCCCATCTACCCCCCCCCCCCCTGTTTACTGCAGCCCCATCAGGATACAGCAGTCTGTCACCATGGATCAAAGTCACCAGAATCAGCCAACACACAGTACAGAGGGATAGAGGGATAGAGGGATGGATGGAGGGAAGGCAAAGAGACACTCACTCATCTTCTGGTCCCGTCATTACATTCCCAGCAGCTACTGCCGCTGCTGCCGGCCTCTCCCTGCCAATAAAGGGAACGGGAAATAAAGAGACAGATGAAGGAGACAGCCTGACAGAGAGAATGAAGGGGTTTGTTGCAGGTAGAAAGGGAAAATAATGAAGGCGAGGGGGAGAGAGAGAGCGAGACAGCGTGTGTGTGTGTGTGTGTGGGGGGGGGGGTGTTAGGACTCATCAAGCCCCCCCACCCCTTTCAGTCATTTTTTTTACAGTTACATTTTCTGTGTTCAAAAGCCTCAGCTCAGCGGAATAGTCTCCATCTTCTCGGGGGGGGGGGGAGTGAGGGGAGAGAAAGAGAAGGGAAGTCATTTGTATTCAAATCCAGAGCTAATACGCCAAGTCAGTCTATTTCGTGGGCAAAGCCTCCTGTGTATGTAGAGGAGACATGCTCGACTGCGGTGCCTCGCTCGCGGAAGTTGCCTTTAGCCCCTACAGGCGTGTTCACCTTGTCCATGTACACCTAGAAAACGGAAGGGTACTGCAGCGGTTCTTTGGTGAAGGTAGCGGTTGCTCAAAGAACCCTCTGATTTGTTTGATTTGTTCCTTTAATACTGCTGGTTTGCCACATTTCAGACATTCTTAAGGGTTCTTTAGGGCACCGTAAAGGTTCTCTGTAGAGCTATTTGAGCATAATGCTATGGAGAACATTTCTAAAAGGGTTGTTTTAGAGCACCGTTAAGGATCTATGTGGAACCATTTGAGCATGGTGCTGCAGAGAACATTTCTAAAAGGGTTATGTATAGCACCTACAAGGTTTCTGCTATGTTATAAGCCAAAATAACTATTTTCTGGTACAATATAGGACCCTTTTTGTTAAGGGTGTATGCATACAGGACATGGAGAATAAAGTACCCAGAGTTCATTGGGGACAATGGAATAGGGCCAGATCGCTGTGAGACACAGCAGAAAGACCAGCCAGAAGAAAACATTGACTGTTGCAGATGCCTCTCTCCTCCCCCTCTCATATCCCCATCTTTCTCTCCATCTGACAAGGAGGCCTGAGGGTTTTGTATCCTCCTCTGTTTGATTTGCACCGAGGGGAGATCTTGTTTGTTCTCCTCAATGCAGCATTTATGGTTTAAGATTCTCCTCACGACCTTCCCCTGCTCCTGAGCAGCGCGCTATCTGTCTCCCCCGAGCCAGCAAACAAGAAAAGAACAGTGCTGGCGCCACGCCGTCCGAGGGACTTCGAGCTCTTTTCATCCTGCCAATAAACAAAAAAAGGGAGGGAGAGAGGCGAGGGGAGAGGGACAGCAGTACCTTTTCTTTTAACAGAGTGGTCGACACGAGCGTGTTTGGTTTTCATGAGGCAATCTCCACTAATGAAGGGTAAATACAGCTCTGGCAGGTTTGGATGTTGTCAGAGCTCCACCTTGTGGTGGCACATCAGCATTCCTGCCCCTGTGGTGGTGGCTAGACTCTCCATGCTTTACTCAGTCATACTCCTTCTGTCATTCCTTCTGTGACTGTCTGCAGTTTTACAATGACTGTATGTTTCAGCACTGACAAATGTTTTTCTATCTCACCCCACTGATCCCTCACTCTCCTCTCTTCATCGCCCCTTATTGTACCTCTTACCCCACTCAAATTCTCATTTTCCTGCTCCTCCTTTCTGGCAATTCATTATTCCCTCCCCACTCTCCGTCCCTGCCATTACCTTACGCTCTTCCTTTTCCCTTAATTTTCTCTTGTCCATCCTTCACTTGCCCCTCTACTCCCTCTTCCCTTCAAATTTTCCCTCCAAATTCCCTCTTTCTCCCTCCCTTCTCTCCTCCCTCCTTCCTCTCCCCAAGATCACTATCGGGCCGTATCGTGGGAGGAGTTTGGTGGTTCTTCACCCTCATCATCATCTCGTCCTACACGGCTAACCTGGCTGCCTTCCTGACTGTGGAGAGGATGGTCTCCCCTATAGAGAGTGCTGAGGATCTGGCAAAGCAGACAGACATCGCCTACGGCACTCTGGACTCTGGCTCTACCAAAGAGTTCTTCAGGGTGAGTTGGACTTACTGGGGTAAATGATCGACTTGCAAACAGGTAGGGGAACCCATGCGATACTTGCATCTTATGCACACGAGTAATTCACAGAGGAAAGGCTGCTTGCACGCACTCCCAGGCACTTGCAAGAACGTAAAGGAGTTCTCATAGGATCATGCATGAAAAATATTACATTCATACTGTAACCCCAGCTGAGTATGTGTGGGTAGAATGTGACATATCTACATATTGCTAGAGTATGCAAGATGTAGATGTAGATATGTTTTTTTCTAGCTAGCCCACCGGATATGGTAAGTTCTAGAGGTAGTTTGCACCAAGGTGGAATTTACTTGCATTGTTCCTTGGCTTTTGGTCTATTCCTAAAGCAGTCCAAGTTTTCGTGAGTAGGCTCTCAGATGTATATGTATGTGTACAGTTAAATTAACCTAGTAATTTCTGAATCCATGTCGAAGTTATACTCCAATTTTGAACTGATGCCCCATGTCTTCTCTACCTTGTGTTGTACGCGGCTATGCTCTTTCCACCTCCCCCATCTCCGATGACACTTCTACCTGCAATCCCCTACCCCCCGAAATCCTACAGCGGTCAAAGATCGCCGTCTACGAGAAGATGTGGGGCTACATGAAGTCGGCCGAGCCCACAGTCTTCACCAAGACCACCGCAGAGGGCGTGGCACGAGTCCGCAAGTCCAAAGGGAAGTACGCCTTCCTCTTGGAGTCCACCATGAATGAGTACACAGAGCAACGCAAGCCGTGCGACACCATGAAAGTGGGAGGCAACCTGGACTCCAAAGGCTACGGAGTAGCCACACCCAAGGGTTCACAGTTAAGGTGGGTGGAATAGTGTAACAATATGTTCTACGTGTTGTTATGGTATTCCACCTTCCCTGGTGTGCCGCCTTTTCTATCTTTCTATCTCTGTCTCCTCTTATTGCTTGGTGTGGGTGGGTGGGGGCGTTTCACGTGTTTATTTGAAGGCAGAAAGTAGTGGCTGTTTGACATCTGTGTTTGCTGCATGCATGCGGGGCTTCATTGTGATGACAGAGGGGTGTTTTTTTATTTCATTATTTTTGTTACAGCTCTTCACACCAGGTAAATCTTTTTGCTTGTGCTCATGTTGTTTTGGCCGAGGAGATGTGGAATGGCATGCTGGAAGCACTAGTGCACTTGATTCATCTGAAAATGTCTTACTTAGAACTGCATTTTTTTTTAAATACAGCACTAGTTTAGTATGAGATATTTGGCTAATGCTACTTCAAGCCATATTGACGGTTGACTGATTCTGATAATGATCCAAGTGACTGAAATGATGTTTTGGGAGCCATTTGAATGCTCAGCCCTGGGTGACTGTGCCAGACTCTGTCACTGCCTTCTGCACATAGTGGAATTTACAGACCTGCCAGAGAATACAGTGTCATTACTGTGGGGAGTTGCGCTTTCAATCCGCAGCCTCATCAATCAAAGCCCGCCAGTAAGGTCTCACCGAAAGGAATGGCAAAATATAACGAAGGCAAAACTGCATAGGTGTGTGTATGCGTGTATACGCCTGCAAATAACCAGAGAACAGGTACATGATTGCTTGCACTTGCCTTTTCTCTAGTGGAGGTATGAGAAAATTGTTGCACAGTACACACATTTCATGGAAACGACCAGGGAGAGCACATTATTATGGAGGCAACTAGGCAATTCCGCTGTATACATAGATAACATTGGTAGCATTGCTATAATTGATCAAATGTAATTAGAGAGTGTGGGAAAACAATGGCCGAACATAGGGTTTTTCCACTTTTTGCGAATAGGTAGCGGCATAGTGATTTGTTAGCGAGTGGCAAACTCCTCACAACCAGTAAATCAAACCCTCCTAGTTGTTTTCTGTAAATTCCTCTGACCATGCCAAGTCTCTGAAGTAGAGCAGAGCAGGCGTTTGGTTTGTTTTCCAGCCAGACTGGTGCCAGTTTTCCGCCACTGCTTTGACCACGAAGTGTCCCTGACAGATCACGGTAGTCCCTCTCCAGGCCTCCATCTTGTTCTTCTGGGGATTATCATCTTCTGTCAGTCACTCTTCCCGATATCAGCAGGAAAACACACCGGCGACATAGAGCAGGCACCACTGTCAGTCAAGGCCGCTATTTCACATGGCTCCGTAAACCGTTTGACTATATTCTCATCAGCTCCTATTCAGTTATTAGCTGCGTGGCTGTGTGTTTGACATTTCTGATCCATTTCCATTACTGACTGTGTTTTTTTGTTTTTTTTTATTGATGCAAATGAATTTAAAAGGATCAAAACGCACGCTGAGGCAAATCTCTCTCTCTCTCCACTATCTCCAGACGTCACTGCAGCAGCCTTCAAAAGAATCCATGAAATTATGATACACATAGGCATTTTATGCAAGTCAATCATGATTTTCCACATAGGCTTAATGTTCTGAAATCCTGTGAGGTTTGAGCTGGTTGACATAGATATATACATGTAGAAAACAGGTCCAAATTATTTGGAGTTACCTGTTGCTCAAAGCATAGTATACACTAGGGTTTGACCAATATGGGTTTTTTACAGGCCAATACCGATAGATCTGATCATTTCTATACCAAAAATTAAAACAATGCTAGTTTTTAGTGTTTCGTCAGAATGTCATTTTTGCCTCTGAAATAGCATTTAGACCATGGGACACTAAATGTCTCCATTGAAAATCAGGATAATGCCACTACTGCTGCTGCTGCTATTACTACTACTACTACTACTACTACTAATAATAATAATAATAATAATAATACTGCAATATATTCATGCATACTTGTGTTGAATCTGATCAAAATGTCACATCAGAGTGTTTCCCACTATCGATCAATTCTACAATAAATATGTAATCAGTCAAACTGCATCATATCCATCATATCAGAGATGGACAAGATTTACTTGCCAACAAACGATTTTTAATAGAAGGCCAATATCAGCCCCATATATCGGTCTAACCCTAGTGTACAATATACATACAATTGCACAATAACAGTGCCAACTAGAGTAGAGGACGGACCAATCAGAGGAGAGAGGTTTGTGTTCACTGTGTGTTTGGGATCCCGGGGACGCTGTCAGGGCGTCGGGATGGGATGTAACCGTTTAGAGCATTAACCCACTTTTCCACCTTTGTCCCTCTCTTATTGCTACTCCCCCCTTTTCCCCCCCTCCTTCCCCCCCTCCCAAATTGGACAGCATACTCACCCCCTCTCACCAAATATGTTTTATCGTTTTCAAGAAGTGCAGTTAACCTGGCAGTGTTAAAACTCAATGAGCAAGGCCTGTTGGACAAATTGAAAAACAAGTGGTGGTACGACAAAGGAGAGTGTGGCAGCGGAGGCGGTGGCGAGAAGGTTAGCCGCTATGTCGCTATGCCCATGTGACCTTGATGCGGGTAAAAAGAAATTTGTTTCACTGGTAACAGGGGCATCTGCCGGGTCGACGCCCACGGATAGGCGCAGCTCACGAGCAAATGGCGCCTTTAAATCCTGAGAGAGGAGAGCGAGTACTGTCGAAACAAAAATATTCGCTGTAGCGCTTGCATAGTGATCCATGGGAGGCAAGGGTAAAACTAGTGGGTGACATGAAAGTCATGTGTAGGCTGTTTAAGCTTTCCAATAAGCATAAAGTACATTTTATGAGCCAATAGTTTTGCGTTGACAGTACTGGCCTCCATGCTTGTTGTGAGATAGGTCCCGGCAGTATGTGCCCGTTCCAGAAAAGCGATGCAGCCGGGGCCCCACATATATGTCTGTTAGCTCCACCCCCTTCCCCCCAACCCCCCCCTCCCACGCACCCAAACCCAACTATATCTACAATAACTATCTTGACCAATGAGCATAGAGACATGTAAGCACAAGTGGGGCCCCTTCCCGGCTTCGTCACTTTGAAGAGTACTGAGCTGCTCTTGTTGGGCTTCTTCTGATTGAATAACATAAAATAACATGTCCTATGATGTTATTTATGTTATTTTCCCCACCCCATCCCTCCCCCCTTCCCCCCTCCCCCGTGATTTGAAGAACGCCCGTAAACCTTGCCGTATTGAAACTGAGTGAAGCAGGAGTCTTAGACAAACTGAAAAACAAATGGTGGTACGATAAAGGGGAGTGTGGACCCAAGGACTCGGGAAGTAAGGTCAGTCTCCACCAGCCCGGGAGTCTCAATGCACACTTTTAACGTTGGCAGTACTGTTCTGTTATTGCAGCAGGCTGGCTGACATGAGGCACACACATAATACTCTGAGAGAGAGCGAATGACAGACACGCAGGTAGAGACTTAAGGCGTAGCCTGAGGGATACAGCATGACTGAAACAAGGCATGGCGCAGCGCTAACAGTTTTATAGCAGCTCAGCTATGCGTTGCAACCTCAGAGATGAAGGATCACACTCACACTGGTTGTCACCTAAGATGGTCTCAGGGCATGTTCAGATGTTACTGTATGTCACACTAGATGCCAGTGGTACTGTATGCCTCAGCTCTAGCACACTCAAGACTGATCCACTGTGTTGATGCACCGGAGCATGGCGAGAGCTGCCACCTTTTAAACGAAGCAGCATGTACAACCTTCCACATCAATAGCGTGTTCTCGATCGATTCATTAAGTGTAGGGCGTACACACACTATCACCTGCCAATGAGACAAAGCATGACGCTTTTGTGTCAAAGTAATAACTTGAATGGGAAGGGTTAACTTGACCTGAGCAAGGACGACAAATGGCAGGGAGGAACGAGAGCTCAGAGAGAGATCTGTAACATACGTTTGGATAACAAGGGGTTAAAGGGCCCATTTCAGACCTGAGAGATAAGGCAGCCTGTTGAGACATGGAGAATAATTAATGCAGTGGGTTAATTGTTTTCCAGAATACTTAAGGCAGCTAGATAGCAAGAGATCATCAGTTTTGCTGGCATGGATACATGCAGATGTACAAGAGTAGACTCAGGTTAGAGGTAGAGTAGTGAAAAATGCTACGTGTTGTGCGTCTGTGATCGTGTTTGTTTGCGTGTGTGTGTATGTGTGTGCGTGCATTATGTGAAATGGATTTTTTTTTTGTATTGCCCAGTCCGTATGTGTGTATCGATGTTGTATGAATGCATTGTATGCATCACTCTCTACTGCCACTGCTACAACTAGTGTCTGACTTTGTGTCTGCCATTTCGTTTCTCTCCACCCCCGCCCCCCGCCGGGTAACCCCCCACCCCCACCCCCCTGCAGGACAAGTCGTCCCAGGCCCTCAGCCTGAGCAACGTGGCGGGGGTCTTCTACATCCTCGTGGGGGGCCTGGGCCTGGCCATGCTGGTGGCCCTCATCGAGTTCTGCTACAAGTCGCGCAACGAGGCCAAGCGAATGAAGGTGGAGGCCCAGTCCCAGCACCAACACCCCCATTACCACCAGCACCCCCACCCGCACCAATCCCCCCCCCACCACCACCACCACCACCACTGCCACCCCAGCCCCCCCCCTAGCCCCGGCCCTAGCCAAAGCCAGAGTCCGAGGCCCAGCCCCAGCCCCAGCGTCCGCAATTTAGCCGAGTTTAGCGAGGTTTTCAACGGGTATGGCAGCGATGGGGATGTTGATAAGATGTAGTCGGGGGTTTTTCGTAGAAGGTCCATCCGACCTCCCCTGCCCCCACCCCCCACCCCCTCTCTAGCTCCCTGCACTGAGACTGTAAGTGAAACCTATCATATCCCCGTGCTAGCTTTGCCGTGCTGAGTGACTGTCGTGACCAGTGGCAAAACGCTTCCCAGTTATTCTGTCTCTCATTATGTGGTCATATGTGACGTCCCGGTCTGCACTCTTAGCTTTTCTCGCTCTGACAAGAGGCAGTGAGTCATCTTTAAACGTGATGTTGCCTCTACTGCTTCTCAGCTTGTGTGGCTGCAGACATTGGCTCTCATTTATCAAGCAAGCATACTGTATGACCCATTTTCCCTGCAAAGAAGCATCTGTATTACTCAATTTCAACTTGGCAGTAAGATAATATTCATGTCTTACAGTGTATAAGCACAATTGGAGTGGTGGACAGGCAGTTTAGTAATGTTGGAAATGTCTACTTGCGTGATTGACTTCACATAGCCCCTACCAAAATCTGCCATTTCAGCCTCTTTGTCTTTTTGATTAGGTCTGTAGATTTTTTTCATAGTGAGGATAAAAATGTTAATTTAACAGATTAAATAGGTAGTTTCATAGTTTTATTCACCATAGAAATCATAAGCGCAGTTCAACAAAGAGACAATACATTTCTTATTCAAATTTGCGTGTTCAGCTCCATTGAATTGATTGGAAACCCACATGCTACCATTAGATTTTATTACAGGGCTTTGTCGAATGTGGGTGTGTTGCTATTCAGACCTGTGCTGTAGCAAGACTCATATGGATGGGTAGGAAAGGCATGATAAATAAATGAGGACCAATGTCTTACTCTGCACACACACGTTTGTATATCTATACTTGTGAGGACATTTCATCAAATTACACTCATCCCCTTAACATCTAGCCCCGACCCCTTTAAAGCTCCAATGCCTTCTCTTCAAATTGAGAACCATCATTGTGGAGAACTTTCCTCAACTTTGTAGCCTTGTGAGGACATCTGAACATGCAGACACACGCACACACACACACACACACACACACACACACACACACACACAGACGCTCATACACCCTCATACACCTGAGTAGCACATAGCTCAGGGACACTGCAGTCCCAAGTCTATCAGTTACAATAGACCATCAACGCACAACCACAACCAAACTTAATGAGAAACCAGCCCCGAGCGCACAGCACACATGAAGCCATGTATAATAAAGCCATATCTAAACACTACACATTGTGGGGATTGTAGGGGCAAAGTAAATGTAAGCTAAGGATCCCTTGAGCAAAGCTGATTTTATTTATGTGAGCTGTTTTCTGTGGATATTTCCCCCAGGTCCTCGACCATTAGACTTGCAGATGTCTTCTTCCAGTCAGTGTATATTTGTCCAACATGGTTATGTGTCCCCCATCAGCACTTCAGCACCCTCTCTTCATTAGCTTGACTGTTGCTTAGTCAGCTTTCCCCGTCCCACTGCCTGCAACTATCACCCACTCTGTAATAACTCTGTCGCTAATGGATTTACATGTAGTATGGAGCTGGCTTGATACTGTTCTGAATGGCTATGACAGGAGTATTCTGATTCTGTGGTTGTTATGCTATATACTGTATATATGTATATGTTATATTCTGAGGCTGTCTTATCTTCTACCTGTTGTTTAGACAGATAATGTTGAAGCAGATTGGAGTTTTAGTTCTACAAATATTTGTCAGAGGCAGAGCTGCTGTGGAGGCAGAAATAATCTCATAGTTAAACCTCAATGGGCGGAGCCAGAGAACCACAGTTTTTCTGAGTTAGCTAAATTAGCTAATCGGCAAACTTGAATGGCAAAGAAGGCACTCTAATCAAAACATTAATTCTAATTATCAATATTAATTATCAAATAATCTAAATGGCAATGACTTATTTTTTTTATTCATTCATGACCATGGCATTCATGGTGTTGGAAGGTCAGCAGCTAGCTAACTAGCTTACCTAAACAGCTATAGGCTAGTATGGCTAGTTTGAACATGAAAGGTCATCTAGGCTAACTAGCTAACCTAGATAACTTGGTAACTATGGCTAGATTTTTATGACATTTTTCGGTTAGTAGCAAGAGCTCTAGGCTTCATAATCTACTGTCTACTATCCATTATCTACCTCCTCTCTTACCTTTTCAATGGGCTTCAGTCTAACATTACTTAGCCATAAAAACTGTGGCCCATTGAGGTTTAGCTCAACCAATGAGATTATTTCTGCCTCCAGAGCAGCTTTGCCTCTGACAAATGTTTCTATAACTAAGGGTGCGATCACACCTACGGTTTGTTTCCTTTGGTCATAATGTAAAAGTTGACTTTGTTGCATTTTTATATTTGGTTCACACTGCTCAATTACAAGCAAATCAGGCTTTGTAAACAAAAGTCACATGGACTCACAAGTAGCTCATTTATTGGACAGAGTTTTGGTGACCTGTAATCCTGCCAGGTAAGAGATCTTGGTAGCAGGGGGAGTCAAAACAAATCTGATTCCAGTCATTGTAACTTTAGCTAAGCATGATGGACTTGTCTGCGCTCGCTGCTCTAATTTCCCTTCTCTGGTGTTCAAACCAGTTAAGAACACATGAAGAAATAGCTTGCCCTCACTTAATTTTGTTATGCTAGGCTTTCCAAGCATGAGGAACTGTTGGTTATCAGATGTCAACATCCATCCATATACCCTTAAAACCGTATGGAACAACAGTCGAACAACAAACAACATACTCATAAAACCATATGTTTTGGGGTCATTTCTTGTAGCTGATGTGATTACATTCTCACTTATAATGAACCGCACCGCTTGCAGGAGGACTGAGACTCGCATTTTCGTCTAAAGGAGTAAATGCTCTAGAATTCAATTGATGCAAACATGCTTGGTGTGAACACGCCCTAAAACTCCAATCTAAAATGTGAAAATTGCACCTTTTTCCTCATTTTCATCTGCTCACCCTCCCCTCCTCCATACACATACCTATCTCTTTATTTTTCTCCTCAGCTGACATTTACAGAAGCCATGAGGAACAAGGCCCGTCTGTCCATCACGGGCAGCGTCGGGGAGAACGGACGGGTGCTGACTCCCGACTGTCCCAAGGCCGTCCACGCCGGGCCTCCCCTCCGCCAGAGCTCCGGCCTGGCCCTGGTCTCCTCGGAGCTCCCGTGAAAACCAAATACCTCCAAAGTGCCTTATTCTGAAAAAAAAACAAAAAAATCACACCGCCCATGAAACCACCAGAAACTAACCGCGAAGAAACAGGATTAACACACCCAACTGGATACCTCCAGTGGGCGAGACGGGACCGACAGAGGGACGATAACTCAAACAACGATTTCCACAGTTAGATGTTAAGACTTGCCGCCGGGGCTCGGTGGCTGCTCGGAGAAACCAGAAGCAGAACAATCTTGATTTTCACTGTGTGGCCGCACGGAGGCGTACGTTCAAATCAAAGCGTCATTTTACGGGAATGCTGCAGAGGTGTCCACCTTTACCGCTCCAGTGAAAAGAAGAAGAGGAAGCGAGGGGAAGAAAATTATAATATCATGATATATGATAAGATGAAGACCAGAAAACTGTAAACTTGAAGCGTAAACTGTGCATTTTTGGATTGCTGTAAATTGGCAAACTGAATCACAATCAAGATTGTTTTCAAACTGAACAATATTTGCTACACAGACATGAGCAGCGTTCAAGAGACATGTTTAGGCAACAGTCTCACTGGATATCAATAACTGACATTGGGAAAGTTGTACCCCAGTGCCATAAGGGAGACGATGAAAAATATTTGTATTAATAATAACAAAAATAAAATCTATTGATAATGAATATATGAGAAAACATAAGAAACTGTGAAGATAAGTAAATATGTATATTCCATGAAAACAAAAAGGAAAGAAAAAAATAGCTGTACATAGGGAAGACTGTATAACATGCTTGCTTTTTAAACAGATGTACATAGCAGATACTGTAGTGGACAGACAGACAGTTCATTTTTGTAATCATCTTTAAAGATTTTATTCATCGCAATAATGGAAAAGATGATACCACTCCAAAAGAGGAGACAGACGTGGAAGACAGTGTTAAAGTTTATTATATGTTCAATGCATACTGTACAATATAGGAACGTTAAAGCTCTAAATGAAAGGGGTATCAACTGCCCAAATATTCTGATACCTGTCACCAACAAATTAATATATTAAAGACTGAATGTTATCTAGCTCCACCCCCAATCCTTAAACCACAACCCTCACTGTGCAGACGTAGACCCAGAAAGTCGCTCACGAGTAGAGCTTTATAAATCAAGTTTCAGCTGTTGAAATAAAACTATTTTTTTCATTGTTTGATCTATTTTTTGTACTGAGGAATTCAAAAGATCTGTCTGTCTCCTGGTTTTAAATGTCGACAGTCAAGTACTCCTATCTGGGTAGATCTTTTAGACCATTATGTGTGTGGAGACATGAGTTGAAATGATACGCGGAATTGAAAAATGCCATTTCTCTCACTATATGTTATATGAAGTGTCTATGCTATTTCCAATAAGACATTGAAACCATGCTAATGAAGCCACTGTTTGTATGTTGAACAATGACCGAAGCCCTTCCTTATTGAAACACTGTGGATCCTCAGAGGAGGCTGGACACACTGTAGCAGAAATGTATTGCTCCAATCTCACTGACTGTAGTGTCCTCATCTCTTATGGTAATGGAAGGACAATCTTCGGGCCTCTGGGCTGCAATAGGGATACAGACTCTGCATCATCAGCAACGCCAGCCAATGGCATTGCTGGTCTAAATGTTTTTATTTCTTCCCCATTTTCATCCGGTCCATTCCCTTAGACATACTATGGTGGGACAAGGAGTTTTTTTGCTTGGAGTGGAGAAACCAGCTGAAATATTTCAGGCCATGCCTTTTTGTCCTGCCATACTTAGTCTTCAAAGCTCAAATGAAATATGGCGTCTTATTTTGGTTTCAATTGTACATCTTTATTTTGATCTTTTTTTTTAGTAAAAAGGAATTCCAAAATGCTTGCTATTGTGTCATTATTTTAGGTAGAGGTAAGAGAGAGAGAGAGAGTTGTGTTGGATGTTATGCTTTTTTTCCCTTTAGGCTCCATCAGGCAACTTTGCACTTTTGCGGCTCCAAATGTCAGCGCGAAGTAACTGTTTGAAAAATTTGAACTTCACTACCCAGAAATCCTGTCAGGTGTGGCCAGTAAACTGCACACTTGTTTACAGCACCAATTGGCCGAGTTGTGACACAATCACCCTTTCCAACATGGCTGAACAGAACACAGAGTCGTAACTGAATGTAACAAATTTGATACAATAAAGCCGAAATTTAACCACATGTCCAAATTTAAAAGACATGGATAATCTTTGACAACTATAGTGCTACAGCATTCAATTTCCTGTGGTATTTACATTCATAACCCCCTGAAATAGCCGAAGACTGCTTGCTAGCTAGGCTATCGTTAACGTTAGCCTAGAAGGCTGGCGATGTGTGTAAACAGTTGAGGAAACGTTCTCCAATTTACGACCCAACATCACTTGAATGCAGGGAAAGATCTAATGTTGGTGAGTGCAGGTTTCTCTGGACAGGGCGCTGCTCACCACTGTTTGCTTTCAAGTTTTGCTGATGAGACAACTGTATTTTTTACATTAAAATGTTGCCTAGTGCAGCTTTAACAAGGTTTTCAAATGTACAGTATGGTACCTTTCATGGAGGAATCACAGTCCACCATCAGGTAAGGTATCCTTTAATGTGACTGCATTGAGCAGATGCGCTTTCACAGTGTGTGGGTGTCTGAAAGTACCGATGTATACAGGTCCTCGGAAGCGAGGTATAACTATGACAGATGTTAAACCCCGCAGTGTATCGACATGAGGTCTTGGATAGCCGTGACCGCAACGAAGCCCCGCTCATGTCCCGCCTTGACTGACTCCTCAGGAAATAATGGGAAGCGATGTCTCCTATAGAGCAGATATGTCAGCATATGGTGATGAAGAGAGCGGTACCGCTGTGACCTGTGGGCTGGTGGGAGGGTGGGGCGGTTATGGGACACACCTTATGGGATAAACATGAGAAAGGCCTGACCCTGCCGCCATACGATAAGATCCACAGCCAGGAGGGAGGCTGAAGACAGACACTTGATTGGCAAGGACTCACACTAGAGTACAAGCAGACTGAATCAGCCAAGAGCTGATATTGTGTGCTAATACTCAATATCTTTAAATTTGACCATTTTCACATCATAAAATTACAAGTATTCAGAGTTTCTCCCAGAATTTTATTCTTGTCAAGGTGGAAAAGCCTGTGAAACAGCATTTAGGACATGGGACACTGAAACTCTCCATTGAAAGCCACGATAATAGATAGATAGATAGATAGATAGATAGATAGATAGATAGATAGATAGATAGATAGATAGATAGAATTCTTGTTTTCTTACTTATGTTAACTGTTTTTGTGCACAAAAAGGATAGGAACATAGCTGAATAATGTATAAAATAAACAATGGATACAACAAAGTATATATAAAATAAACCCTCCCATGGGTCAACTGGCAAAAATAATGAATGTGGAAGTCTGTACCCACAGATTAGTCAATCGTGAGCACAAATATGTACATTGATAACGTCAGAGAGACACCACAGTAGTCCATAGAGTTGCATATAACATTTATAGATGCATGCATTAACATGCTTTTTCAACAAGCAGGAGTAAATAGGTTTCATATTGTCACCAATTTGGGAATAAGATGAACACACATCGGATCATAAATTATACCTACTGGTGTGATCAATCAATGGTTATGGTTCACATATAGGCCTAGATGCCTAATGGCTATTATAACTCACTATATGTATGCCAAGTGGTGCATAATGGCTATGGCTCACTGTATATAGGCCTAAACGTCCCTCATTGACATTATCAACATACAACACAAGTATTAAACCAATGACTTAACTACAGATAGTTCTACCAAACCAACAGTACAAACTACATTTCCCAATCTAAACTCACTACAACATTATATATCATGTAACATAATTGAATTACTGTGTATGTGTCCTGGAATCAAAAAACAAGCACAGATCCAGACCCATGGCGCACCTGTTCAATTCAATTCAATTCTATGCACTGAAGCACTGCGACACGATTATTGGTTAAATTATGTAATTCCACTAATTTTACTTAAATACCATATGGTAATAACGTTACCTACCATTAAAGTTTGTGGCACAGCAGAAGACTGTTACTATTTACAAATACCGTTGCTCGTCACTGGCAACTTTGTAACAGTCTGTGGAATGTTAAGTTTCACTTTCTTTTTCAAACCGGGAGACTCTGTTGGATTGAGAACAATCCATATCAATATCAATATAGTGTGACAGCAAGGCTGGCACACTATATTGATAAGGGAGAGAAGCTACAATAGCTAGGTAATACACCAAAGACCAACAACGTAACGGTCTGGGAGCGTGCAAGTATGAACGTTTTCGAAAGCTACACTACAGTTTCAATATAGGTCTTTTCCACTCAGTGCGATTGTACGGAAGAGGATTAGGGCCACATGTGAAAGAATTTTTTGAGTTCTAAGAATAAGAGAAAAAAGTCAGAATTCTGACTTTATTCTCAGAATTCTGACTTTTTTCTCAGATTTTGACTTTATTCTCAGAATCTCAGAAGTCTGACTTCAAAGTCAGCCAGCTTCCTCTTCTCAGTTGTTAAAAAAGTTTAATCTGGATCAGAATGATCCGGATTTGGAAATCCCATGTTTTGCTATCCAGGATCAGGTAATCCATTTTACTTTTGTGCCGGTTTTTCAAAGCAACATTGGATTGGATCACCCTGATCCAGATACAAACTTTTCAAGATTACAAAATCCGGATTACCAGTGCTCTAAATGGGACTACATATCACAATATAGGCTATTAGCTATGTAAAGAACAACAGGTAGAATAGCCAGCGTGGGGTCACTTTAAGTGTTGTTATTTGAAGAGACAGAAAACAGCACAATAAAACAATACAAACATCCCCTTCCATTTTCAATTTCTTTTAAACAGTCAGACCCCTCATCTGACCCACAACAAATAAATAAAAACAAACAAATAAACATTATTCACAAATACATTGTGGATATTTTGAACATGATTTTTAAATCATAAAAAGGCTAAATGTCCAATAGTTAACAAAATAAAGAACGTTCAGAGTTCTTCTTCATTTGTGGAGAGACCAGCTTTTTGAAGCCCTGCTTTTAGGAGGCAGATTTCAAGTCTGGCTTTGGTTTGCTGTAGTTGGGTAAGAAGTGACTTATAGGCATCATCTTTTTTTTTTTTTTACTGTACTGAAAGGCTTAATAGGTAGCCTAATGTCTACTTTATCTACTTTATCACTGTAACGGTTAAACAAATCAAGTGCAAAATTTAAATAAATGTATATATACTACATGATACAAATATTGTATTATTTGACCAATTTTAAAGTTTTATTACATTTTGTTCCTGAAATCCACCCTGAATCCACCCTTCTGCTGGGATCAGGATAATCCTGATTTTTTTGGATCAAAGGTATCCCAATCCTACTAAAAAGTTTTGTCAACACATACTGAAGGTTTGATCCAGATCAAAACCAAGACTGGATTATGTGATCTAATCCGATTTCAGAATCCTTTTTTTCTTTTGAACAACCCATTATCAAGATTTGATCCAATCCGATAGCCGAAATCCGATCAGATTACTTCTGAACAACTGGGCCTGGAGCTTGTTAAACTCCAAGTATTGCTTCCTCTTTCTCAGAGCTGCTCAGCAGCCCCAAGTCAAGCTTCCTCTTCTCACTCATTACTTTCTTACTGAGACCTGTGCCAAAGTTCATGTAATACACATTCGTTGTTTCCAAAGAATAACTGCAACCTCATACTGATGTGTCATCACTGCTGCTCCTTGTGGCTGAGGGTCAGCAGCTGGAGACACCTGCTCTTCTGCTGATGCTTGCCACTGATCCGATAAGACATAAGTCTTTCCTTCTTCTGTCATCACAACAACTTCCTTTAGTGCTGGCAGGGACACAGGTGTAGGTGGAGGTGGTGCTGCAATGGATTTACCCCCTGTGAGGCCATATGGGTCTCATACCTCCTACATCTACATCTACATATGGGAAGCGGGACATTCGAGATGTCCGGCCTTTCGACAATTTGAACCCACACGGCTGCGATTAGGACTTAGCCTTAATGGTATGCAGTCTACCGGTTGAGCCACCGGGGCGCCCCCTGGCTTCAGAAGACTTGGATTATGCTCCTACCATTGAGATAGAAAGAGTTGCGTCAATGGAGGGTCGAAAGCTAGACGGTCACATGGCAGTCACATAGCTCTGAAAGTTCCAAGCAGGCAATTTGAATCCAGTGTTTTCTAGAGGGAACAGTACTAACAACAGTAACTCTGCATATAATAAACAATATGACAATTGATTTTGAGTATTGTGCCGAGTTAGATGTATGTAATACATACTACTGTTGAGGAAATCAGCAAAGACTCAGACTCGGGTTAGTAGTGTCCAAGTATGGCCGTTGTTGCTCCTCTGAGATAGGGCTGACAATTTATACAGTGAAACAAACAGGAGCATCGCCTCACTTGTCCTTGAAGCAAGATCACTAGGACAAAGACATACTGTGAGAAATCATGAAGTAACAATTGTTACACTATAAGCTATTCACTCAAGTTAAACACAGGCTGCTCAAGTTCCCTACATGTAGTAATAGGATCAGATCACAGGACCTACTTGACTATGCAATAACCACACTTTCAGATGACGTCACCAGAAGGCAGGTTTGGCCAGCTCCTCTCCTCGCGCCACCCTCACCAATAAAAGCAGTTGTCGTCCAAGTTGTGCATCACTGCTCTGCTCCATCACTCCAGACAACTTCAGCCCATTCAACATCTGTTTCTCAGTCAGCAGAAGCACCTGCTCCAACTGGTGAGTTGCATACCTGATAAAATGATTGGTATCGGTAAACAGAGTAATGAATTAATTCATCAATTTATGGATACATCTGTTCTATCAAACTGGAGAGGTTTTTCTACAGTTGGAACAGGAAAGTTGCCAAGACTTAATTTTTTGGTTATTGTTAAGAGTTTTAAAGATAAATTCTCCACAAAATAATTGCATTTATTACTAACAAACCTGAGGGTGTCTTTCATACAACTCAATGGGACTTTAGCATGTAGGGTGAATTTTGCTTGACAACACAGAAGCAGAATGTGGAATATGTGGTTCACTTATGTACAGTATGTATGTCATTTTATTCCAGTTCCTACGTGTCAAAGAAATAATAAATATTCACCTGCTTGACACAACATGTGAAAATGAAGGTGTTCCCTTAGTGCAGTATTGGTTGTCTAATTTTAATTTGGAAGTAAATGGGAAAATTTTGTGCAAAAATAACAAGCAAAAATTCAATTATTATAATTATTCAATTATAACACACACACTCAAACCCTAGTTGGTATTATTTTCAATGGAAATATGTGTTTTTGCTGATACAGCCACTGTGTTACTGGGCACCCTTTGTTACCCAATCAAACAAAGGAAGCGCTGGTTGTGGCTCTTGTTGTTGCGACACAGGTTTCGATAAACCAATTGCAGCTTTAATGAAGCAACAGTCCGTCCTTTCCATTAAAAACAACAGCAAAAGGAAGATAGCAGTGTGAAGAGACACCTAAGTCCCCATGAGTCATTTAGTCCCCATTTTGTCCCCAGAATCATGAGCCAGACCTTCATCAGTGCTGACCAGGAACTCCGTAAGGGGGATTTCCTCCTCAGCAATGATGGGAACTACAAAGCCATCTTCCAGGTGAGGAAAAGAAAAAAAAGTGCTTATTCTGGACCAAACCAGAGGCTTGATCTAACTTTTATCTGCTTGATGACTTTAAAAGGTTTTAGGTGATGTCATGATAAAATCAAACACCTAATTTCATTGTGGGCCCCAAAATGTAAAGGTGGCAGGGCAGGTTAGGAAAAACATATTCAACATTAGCAATAATGTGAGAAATTACATGAAAATTAAGTGCAATCATAACTTGCAAAAGTGTGCTCACAAGGTCAAACTATCCAGCAGCCAAGTTAACAAACAATCGTAATTTTGATTTAAATAATTTTGTGTTTAAAACGAACAAAAACTACTGTAATACATATAGGGGATACCGGGAATGATTGTAACACTTTTCGCATTTCTCTCCATATCTCTTTGCTCATTTGAGATATGGTGTAAACTTTTTACATCTGTCTGTTACAAAATTGAGCAATGTCAACATCTCCGTGGTACACAGAAATAGAACTATTCTGTCTCAAAGACAGGGAGAGAAATGTTACATTCTACCCCACATCCTGGGTTAGTAACAACACTTGTGGTAAAATGTAACACCTTTTGTAAAATCATAAAAAACTAAATTGGATCCAAACCACGCCATTCCAACTAAAATTATTTGTGCATTCACGGTGAACAAATAAAGGAATACACTGACCTTTTGGCACAATGTTCTATCAACTTACACTTGTGTGATGATTTTGGTAGCAGTTTCACGTGTGTGTGTGTGTGTGTGTGTGTGTGTGTGTGAGAGGGAGAGAGAGAGAGAGAGAGAGAGATATAGAGAGAGAGCACTATTAACAAGCACCTTATTAACTAATCACAGGATGACGGCAGCTTGGTCGTCTACAAGTGGTCTCCCATTTGGACCACGGATACCGTTTCTGCCGAGGCGTTCCGAGTCCTCCTGCAGCAGGACACCAACCTGGTTATGTACACCAAAGAAGACAGGCCAGTGTGGGACACCGGCACCTACACCAACAGTGTGAACAACAGGATGCGGCTCACCCTGACTGACCAAGGCTTCCTGGTTGTTGACAACAATGGTCAGAGAATTTGGACCTCTGAAAACTCTCGTGGTATTAAACACTAGTCAGAGGTTCAGCCTGAAGTCATGATGTGTGCACATTCATTGGCGTGTGCCACCAATCACATGATGCGTTCTGCTCTGCGAGTGAAATAAAGAGCTCCTATCTTAAAGTACATGCGTTTATGTGTATTATCGTGTCAATACTTTAGTATAATGCACCTTATTGAATATAGACACACATATTGATGTTAAACTTCTAATTTCTGGGATAATAAACAACAAATAATATTAGTTTTCTTCACTGATTTGAAACATTTCTCCAAACTAAGGTCCACACTCTCAAAATAGCCTTCATAATTTTGCAAAACTAACTGTACATTTTCATTATTTACATGTAAAATACAAACATCACACTGACATATTTCAATATAATTAGTTTAAAATTAAAATTAAAACACTACATTCAAAATGCTTGTTCTAAATTATTACATATTTAATTATATAAAGCACAATTTGTATTACCTGAGAGTGTATTTTGTTTATTATAAGAACTTCTTTGGATTGAAACTAAGACATTTTGCAATGTTCTATTAGAAATAAAACAAATAAAATCTACAAATAATGAATATTTCTTCATTATTCATTATTTGTATTGCCTTATTTGTCTTCTATCTAATATATCATTATTAATGCATTTTAATTAAACCAAAAAATAATAAATACATTTGTGTCCCTAAATCTACTGTAAACCCTGTTACTCTTAATAATACTCTGACAAGTCATATGATATGATATTTCAGGAAGTGAGTATGTAGTAAGTGTGTATTAATTTTAAGATATTTAATAAAAGCATGTAAACTCTCATGCATACTCTCATACATACTACATACATGCCATATGTTCCCATATGTTCCCATGTTCTTGCTACATACAGTAACAGGGTTGACATTATGTTAAAAAAAAAAAAAAACAGTCTGTAAAGCTATTCATTACTTAGAAATTGTGAATTAATATTGTAGATATTAGAGATTAGTGGCAGTTAGGGGAAGGGGGGGTCTAAGGGGGATCTAAGGGGCTAGGGTCCAGGGGCACATTGAAGAACAGCCTGCTCTGTCCTTTCCTGTAGAGCCTCAGTGTTGTCCAGTCCAGTTTATTGTTGAGCTGCACTCCTAGGAACCGATAGGAGTTCACCATCTCCACCTCCTCCCTCTGGATGGTGACAGGGTTTGGGGGCCTCCTACTCCTTCTGAAGTCCACCACCAGCTCCTTGGTCTTCGTGATGTTGAGCTGGAGGTGGTTGTTGTCACACCGACCTACAAACCTCTCCACCAGCTCTCTGTATTCCACCTCATTGTCCTCCGTGATGCAGCCGACAGTGCGTCATCAGAGAACTTCTGCAGGTGGCACGTTCTGGAGTTGAAGCAGAAGTCCGAGGTGCAGAGGGTGAATAGGAATGGTGACAGTACGGTTCCTTGGGGTGCGCCGGTGTTGCCCACCACCACGTCTGACAGGCTGCCCTGCAGCCGGACGTACTGAATCAAAGGTTTCTTACCGTTACTGTTCTTTTACTGCAAAATGTACTGAGAATAGTATGCTGAGGCTTACTTGTATTTCATTAAACTTAATAAACTTAAAAGTGGTAGTATACTAAAAGCATACAGATATGAACATAAAGTTGACTTAAAATATACCTACAAGTATTTAGTCCCAAGTAACAAACTAGTACACTTAAAAGTCAACTAATAGTTTACCAAAGTCAGTAATACACTTCAAGTTTACTACTTTATTGTAAGGGTTGCTCTTCACCTACTTAAAATGCAAATGTCCCAAGAAGAAAAAAGATATTCTTTTCTAGTTTAACCATTTCATACCTCCCACTTTCTGCCACCTTTCTCAGTTCATATCAGCTGCAGGTGAGAGCCATTCTCCTCACACTGTGTGTGAGCTTACTGCCCTCTGGTGCTTATATGAAATAAAATAGAGCGCAGTGTAGGAAATATGGGTTAGAGGAATAATGCTGCATTCAAGTGCTGTCGGAAATTTCAGCTTAAGTGCACATTAACACTCAAGAAAGTGTTAAATACAAATGGCAAAGTGAGAATTTTCTATGATATTTCTCTTCATGCTGTTGCTGCATTGGAAATGAGGTCATTCCACTTGTTTCCAATGCAAAGTGACTTTTTTTCAAGAATTCTTCTTGAATCAAGTCTCATTTTCTTGCATGATCTGCCTTATTCTACTTCTTTCAACGTATTGACGCTTGTTCCTGGGAATCTCCCTAAAAGAAGGTGAAACTGCATTAGAAACAAGTGGAATTATCTCACATTTTTAAGACTTTTAAGAGTATGAGACTTGATGACTTGTTGAGATGGATATTGTTTGTGTTGATCAGCGGTTCTCAATGTCAAGACTGTGTCCCAAAGAGCCACATCTGGACCAATGTTCCCTCTAAGCTGATAGTTTGATAGACCTACCTCTATTCATTTATCTCTTTGACCAAATACTCATATATTGTCTGTCTTCAGTCTTTATTCCACTTTGTCCCCAGATGTTTAGTTGCTAAAAATGGGTTTGGAAGTTTTGGTGGCAAATGTAATTAGATGCAGGAAGGTTGCTGTACTGCACCTTGGGGTTTAGTCAGTCGACGGCCTTGTCTGCACCTTCTAATGAGAAACGCAAAGTGCTCTTGTAAGATCTTCCTGGAAAAGGAAGTGTAAGCTGCTCCCCTTGGGGTGACGCTGTAAAGGTAGGAAACAGGAGACGGTGGTTTTGCTGATTCTGAGGTTTGTGTTTGCAGTGCAGCATCTCCACTAGCAGGTAGGCCTGCTGTAAAATGAGTAATTATGCGGAGATGCTGTTGGAAACTGTGTGGGAAGTTAATTTTGCTTTTGTCCATGTGCTCATAAGAGGAACTCTTCAACGCTCCAGTGACTTCATCAAGGTCTGAAGATGCTTCAGTGTCCCTCGGGGGCAACACTGGAAATCTGAAAAACTCCATTTCTCTAAAACTGTCAGGGGGGGAGATAAAAGGGGAGATTTTTAAAATTCACTAGATGACTCTCAACAAGGCTTATCATTTGCAACGGCTATCTCTATGTTAAGTGTTAAGTGTCTAGTTGTTGGCCCAAAAACCCAACTACCTCTTGTTGCAGACCTTACTCTAAACTTTGGGGATTGCTTAATTACCCAGAGTCCCACAGTTAAAAACCTTGGCGTTAGTTTCGACTCAGCTCTCTCATTCGATGCTCACATTAAGGAAATCACTAAGATAGCATTCTTCCACCTTCGCAATATCTCGAAAATTCGCTCCCTGCTAAATACGACGGATGCTGAAACCTTAATACACGCTTTTGTTTCATCAAGACTCGATTATTGTAATGTCTTACTCTCTGGCCTACCTAACTGCAGTATTAAAAAACTAAAACTGGTGCAAAATGCTGCTGCCAGAATACTAACCAGAACTAGAAAATTTGACCACATAACTCCAATCCTAACCTCCCTTCACTGGCTCCCAATTCAAGGAAGATCTGACTTTAAGGTGCTTCTGTTAGCTTATAAATCGTTACATGGGCTTGCACCATCGTATCTATCCGACCTCATCATCCCTTATATTCCACCTCGTGCCCTCCAATCGCAGGACGCTGGCTACCTTACTGTCCCTAGAATCAAGAAAAAATCAGCACGCAGTAGAGTGTTCTCCTGCCAAGCTCCCTGTCTCTGAGAACCAGCTACCTCTTACAGTCAGGGAAGCTAATTCTGTCGAAATCTTCAAATCTAGACTCAAAACGTATCTTTTCTCGCATTCATACGACCTACCTTAGCACCATTGGCCTGGGCTCGACACAGTCTATTCTCTTACCCTAGCCTAGACAGTATTTATATAGAAATTTGCCATTGGGAACATAGCATAGGGCTGCCTCCTGGTTACACTGTGTCTAATCACTTTCTATCTGCTGTCTGTATGAGCGTGCCTGTGCCCAAATACGTCAGAGGGTTTTTTGCTGCTTCTGCACAGCTCTGTGTGTGTGTGTGTGTGTGTGTGTGTGTGTGTGTGTGCGGCTGGTTTCTCCACCCTTTCTCAGATTCCTCAGACCCTGATGGTCTTCGGGGCTGGCCTTAGTCCCATCCCTGACGCTGCTCCCACCTGGATCTCTCTCTCTCCGTCTGTCTTCTCTCCCCTTCCCCAGACTCCGGTCCAGTGTTCCACCTGCCAGTGGACAGGTGTTGCTCCGGCCTGGCGGTTATCGCCGCCGGCCTTGGTCCTGCTCCCACCCTACGCGTCTCCCGTGTGTTCTGTTGCTGCTGCTTTCTCCCCCTCCTCTCTCCCCTTTTCAGACTCCGGTGCAGTGCAGTGGTCGTCAGTGCCGGCCTCGGTCCCATCCCTGATGCTGCTCCCTCCCATCGTGTCTCTGACCCTGTGTGTTCTGTGTGCAGCTGTTCTCTCCCCTTCGTCTGTACGTGTGTGTGTGTCTGGGTGTGTTGTGTGTGTGTGTGTACGCTGCTTCCTCTCTCTCCTCTTCTCTGACTCCAGGTCAGCGTTCTACCTGGCAGTGACGGGTGCTGCCCTGGCTCTTCATCGTCAATGCTGGCCTTGCTCTTCCTTTCCGCTGTTCCCACCTGGACGCTGAATTACGACTGCTGTCCTCGCTTCTTTAGTGCTGGCCTCAGCCCCCTCTCATCGCCGCATGCAGCTTCTCCACCCTTTTTGTCTCTCTCTGTTTTCTCCTGTCATCATTGTTGCCCATGACTCTGTCAATGTTTTGCCCGGCACCTATTGCACGCTAAGCCGTCCCGGGGGGGATCTCTATTTGCCTCAGCCCGCCCAAGGTTTCTTCCAAGTTTTCCTACTAATGTTTTTCCTGGGAATTTTTCCTTGTGTGCATTTAGGGTCTAAGGCTGGGGTGCCGGGTAGGTTAGACTATGTAGAATGGGTATATTGTTTGTCTTGCTAAATCTGCTCCTGCCTACCTTGTGTTTTTCGCTATGTTTGTCCTACATAATTTTGTTCACCACTGATTGTGTTTAGTTAGATCTAGCTAGACACATTCTCTGTAAAGTCCTCTGAGACATGCTTGTGATAAAGGGCTATATAAATAAACTTGACTTGACTTGACTTGACTATGAGTTTTAAAAGGCCTCATATGCTATTATTATATGTAATTATATCTAAAAATTACCATTTGACAACTGAGGTTATGATAAGCAAAGCACTGTGGTGTCAATTTACCTCTCTATGTGAGCAATAATTAATCCTGGGGAAGAATTCACAGATTTTGCTTACATTTATAATGAACATATCACTGTGTATAACACAAGACCTTGTATCTCCAAAATATCAACTTTTCAGCAACTTGTTTTCAGCTTGATGACAATGCATCACTGAGTTTATCCAATGGGGCTTTGAAAGGTTTTCATCAGCCTAAGTGTCGTGGAGTTTTCTCAACCCATAGTGGAGCATGTAATCCTTCAATTGAAGTTAAAATCATCAAAATTGGAGTTACAGGGTTTTGACCTGACATATTTTTGATCTTTTTATTGTTTGTAAAATTTGCTCCTGTAGCAGACAAATCAAGTTGCTTAATAATAATAACAGAGGAACAAACAAAGTTTCAAAAAGTTTATTTTTTTCTTGGTCTACAAGTTATATCTACTTAGATTTATAATGAGCACATATTTGATATCTATTAGTCCATATTTAAGTAAGTAATCAAGACTGTTAGTAACATTTGTAAGTAACAGCTGTAAGTAATCCATATCTTTCCCATATTTCCAACTCATACAGTCTACTTAACGTGTTGTGAATTGTCAGCTGAATATGTTCATATAACCCCACAATTGTTCATATTCTACTTTATTGCTTTGTTTTTATGGTTTTATTATTTTCACTATTCTTACTGTTTTACTTCTTTCTATTCTCTTGTTTTTTATTGCCTCATTTATGTTCTATTTGCGTGCTTATATTCTATTTCCTTTTCCCTCCTGGCTGTATCCTATTACAATCAATACAGATCAATAACGTTTAATCTTTTCTCACACCCTCTGAGAACGTGCCTTTACCCAAAAATGACATACTGGGAAACTTTGAACTGAGTATTGAATATATCGAAATTCAATATATCGCAATACAAAAATGTGACAATACGTATCGTGGGGCAGAAAAATGAATGGTGATATTAGCTCCATCTTATTCTGCTGTAGTAATCACAAATGACACGCTTGACCATCACAGTTTTACAAGCTCTCCATCCAAATATTATTATTATTATTATTATTGTCACTCTGTAACAACATTTTTTAATTGTTGTTTACATTCTAGCAAGCCAATGCCATCGCTAGAAAGATTTGTGGCTCAGAAATAAACATAATTCTGCACAGTCAGACTTTGTTGTCATTGAACTTTTATTTATTACATCATATCATGGTTATATTGCATTATGAACCCCAGTATCGCGTATCGAATCGTATGGTGAGATAAACTCACAACAAGAACACCAAGAGTTTAGGAGCTAAACGAGTCACAGGCTCATGACACACAGGTAGCTGTCATGGTGGAGTTGCTGAGTAAGCTTATCTCTATCTTTTAGTTTGAAGTTTGATATTTTGATTTGGCTTCTCCATGCAGACAGACAGAGCGAGCTCCAACTCAGTAGGAGTTTCATCTGTCCATGGCAGCTGGAGCTGACCGTGGTGCTGAAATGTTTTCACTGAGTTACTGTGGATGCCAGACAAACACAGCAACACTTCACTGTATGGACACTGGGCATCTGCTAGCTTTGGATGAGCTGCTAAATTTGACAAAAATAAACTAAACCCAAAAATGGTTGGCAGTTGCACTCTCAGTGTAACTGCGTCTCAAAATGACAAAAATGTAAGTCAGTTCAGTTGAGTTGATTTATTTTGATCATGTACAGATAAACAAACAAGTATACAACAAAGTTGTATATAAAGTCATGTTTTGGCCGAAACATGACCTTGCCGTGGCTTTAAAATGGAAGTGAGGCACAGGTACAGAGGTTACAGTCATGATAAAGATGGATACTGACTTCAGTTCCCTCTACAGCTGCAACCACACTGTTGTCTGCCATGCAAATGTACAGTTTCATATAAAATATTGAGTGTTGAATGTGTTAAGTCGGTAGTAGCATTCTATTTTAAAATAGAATAGTTTGCAGACACATGCTTTAAAACTTTAAGACGCCTAACTCTACCAATGTCAGAAGTCAGTCTTTGTTTTTGTGACATCACGCTGATAGAACTGAACTACATACATTACTAATGAAGCATTATGGGGTCACACTTTAGAACTCCAGAACACCAGAATATATACAGTAACTGTGAGTTTGAGTGTCATTTTTCATCTGAACTTCAAGATATCCGGTGAACTTTCAAATCCAGAGTGTTGAAACTCTTCTGATTTTCGACGACTTACCCGATGTCCCCCCCTTGCTGATGTCTCTGAGGGCTCCTGCGGTCAAGATGGATGCTGTTGAGGACATGGAATGGCTGCCATGTCCCCCATTCAACGATGATGTTGAGGACATGGAATGGCTGCCATGTCCCAAACACTCCAACAAGAACAATAATGATGTTGAGGACATGGAATGGCTGCCATGTCCCAAACACTCCAACAAGAACAACGATGATGTTGAGGACATGGATTGTCAGCCTCTTTCCCAGTCCTCCATCATCCCACCAGTGAGGTGGGATGATGGAGGACTGGGAAAGAGGCTGACAATCCCAGCCGTCCTCATATCACCATTCAATGGAGGAAAGTCCAGCTCCAGCCGTGCCCTGGAGAAATGGAAGGCCTCAGAAAAGAGCAAACAGAGGGAAGGGCCAGAGGAAGGCATGCCTGCAAAGAGGAGAAAGATCATGCATTCCAGCCTGGGGTCATCCTAAACCCCCTGCCTTCAGGACTCTGACAATAAACCTTCCAGCAAGAGGCTCTGGAACAGTCTCTTCCAGAGAGAGAACTGACTGAACAGTCCATCAATAATTGGACTAAGGAGAACAGCATGATATATTTTCTGTTCTCAAATAAACATACGTTTAATATAGTATACAGTATTTATTGTAGTCATTACATTATATAAATGTAGAGTCGATAATGAAATGGAGGAACCTCCTGTCTCTTCAGATAAGGTTTTCATAATGAATAATAATGCTGTAGACTTACTGCATGTGATACTGTTTTCGTTCAAAGCAGTTCTATCTATACTGGAGGGAACATTCATAACATGCATCATATATCAAAATACTTTCTCATCAACTCATGGTGTTTAACTGTCTTTAACTCACATACATGGTTTTGTGTGAGTAAATGCTTGCAGTGACCACTGTCTGGTTAAATATTGATTGTACTGTATATCAGCATATGCAAATTTATATTTATATTTAAGAAAATGATGCCTATTTAATGCAGACTATTACCTGTAGTCAGTAGTAGCCAATGTCTGTAAGCAAAACAGTCCAGGGGAAACAGATGAAAATGGTATGCTTTATATAATGAAGGAATCTATAATTATTCATGATGGACTCACCATATTACAGGACTTATTGTTCAATAAGTGCAAGATGTTATGGATCATTGTGAACTGTGGTGCAAACCAATTGAACACTTGGTTCCAATGAGCATTTATAATTAAAACAGAAAGCAAAGATGAAGGTTCAGAACAGCAGTACTGGCCATAATAAGATAGTTCAGTCATGTCAGCTTGTGCATCTAAAAAGACAAATATCAGGATGGATTTATATAGCCTGAATATAGAGTACAGCTAAAACTAACCTCACACAGAGAGTGAAAAATATACTATGGCCATTAAACAGTACATGTCACTCTACATAAATACATAATACACATGTTCCTGTTTGCTGGACCAGCGGTTTCATAGAGTATATAGTTTTATAGAGGGACATGTCAGAGCCTGCCTCCTCACACTGTGTGTGAGCTTACTGCCCTCTGGTGCTTATATGAAATAAAATAGATAGCAGTGTAGGAAATATGGGTTAGAGGAATAATGCTGCATTCAAGTGCTGTCGGAAACGTCATAATTTCGACTTCAGTGCACATTAACGCCCAGAGAAAGCGTTAAATACAAATGGGAAAGTGAGAATTTTCTATGATACTCGAATTGCCGAATTGTACACATAGTGTAGATGACAGTCATTGAGTGGCCAAAATATATTTTGGGTATTCTTGCGTATATATGAAGAGCACACAGCAGGAAAATGTATTTCCAGTGTCCAACATATATTTCAAATGAGTGTCATCTGGAGGACCGTAACTGCCAAAATCAAAAATAAATAAAGAAATAAATAAATGACTCAATAAATAAACTAATATGCCATTAAATGCACCAAAAATAATATTAAAAATAAATGTAGGCATTAATTAATGGATAAAATGTGACATAAATTTATATTTCTGTTTTAATTTGCTTCTGTATTTATTTACCTTTGTATTAATTCCCCTATTTATTTATATTTCTGTTTTAATTTGCTTCTGTATTTATTTACCTTTGTATTAATTCCCCTATTATTTATATTTCTGTTTTAATTTGCTTCTGTATTTATTTACCTTTGTATTAATTCCCCTATTTATTTACTTACTTACATTTTTTGCCAATTTTTTGTAAGTTTTGAAACATCTCTAAACATACTCTTAAGTATATATGAAATGTATTGTTTTGTAGTACTGGAAATTAGGTTTGCAATCCAGTCCTGTGGTAAGAACACTGTGAGGATATCACTGTAATCCTACATTTGTCCAAAGCACAATCAGAAATGCTCATATACATGAAAATCAAACTGTCCTAAATGTAGCGGACGTGCAGGAAGTATTGGTTTACTTTAACGTAATAATCTGCAATATTTTCAAATAAATACTGGATTTTAGCCCTTCCCATAATGCTTTGCTTTACTAGTTGTTCTGGTCAATTGACCTTATTCACACGGCGGCCATTTTGAACTCCCAGGGTGAGAAACTCTACCCAGAAGATTGGCATAAATATATAAAACTAGCATTACTTTAACACATAAGCAAAGAGTTCAGATAGACCAAACAGTTATCAAATTAGCTAGCGATCTCGGGAACAACAACCACAACAACTGCTTGAATTTAGCAGGGAAGTTAGTTAGCTAGATAGCATTGACCCGTCAGCCCAGCGGTGGGAATGGTCAGCAGCTGAAGACGTAGTTGGGCGAACAGTCACATGTATAAACCATTTATGATTATTTATGACTATACATTACTACTACATTACTACATACATGATCATATATGCAAACTGCTCTTGTCACGATTCTTTGCAATTTCACTCACCACTTTTATAGCTTTTATATCACGGCACTGTAATAGTTTGAAAAGAAAATACATACACATAGAATGTAAACATATTATGTTTATTACTACTATCATCATTATTAGTAGTAGTAGTAGTAGTAGTAGTCTAATAATAAAATCTAGCGCAGTACATGACTAGATGACTTCTGTTGTAGATGAGCTAACTATCTCAACTGTCGTCTAACGAGCACTAATGCTACCTCTAATTAGCTACTTTTCCTTGGAACAACTGTTATGCGATCAACCCTCAGCCAAGGTAACTGGTAATATGTGATATATGGCTGAATTAGTTGATATTGGTTACTGTTACTGTTGATCTGTAGCCTAAATAAAGCATGTGATTTGATTTTTTCTTTTCGTTTGTCTTTCATCATAAGCTAAGGAATTCACATCTTAAAATGTAAATAGATTACTTTATAATTCATGATTCACTCAAAGAAGACTGTCACTGCCATCTTCCTAAAGACTTAGTGGCCGTCAACTTGACAAAACTGGCAAATTACAGAGTTACTATTACCGATGTATAAGTCCGTTAACAACTTTGGGTCAAATCAGAATCAATAACGTTACCTAAGAAAGCCAAATATATCAGCATAAGATGCACTGTAGCAATTATATTAAAATACATTTAACTAACGTTGGCTAGCTCCCTAGCTAACCTAGCTAACTGTGACCAAATATCTCAAGTAGCCTAATCCAAAATAAGCTTGTCTCGGCTGATCTTCTTCATTAACAGTACTTGGTGTTCCACTGATGAGTTGGAAATGTCCAATGCAAGTAATATTAACACTAAATTAGTTGTTTATAGTCACTTTATTAAGTTACAGCAACAATATTACACTCTCTTCAGTACGACTGAACGGCAGTCGGCAGGCAGTGTATTGACCAGAACAACTGGTAAAGCAAAGCATTATGGGAAGGGCTAAAATCCTCTATGTCTGTTTTGCTACTGTCTATTGCCATTTGATATAACACAATATTGATCAACCTATATTCAGTTCATGAAAGCTTTTACATTGTCTGTTCTAAACACCCGGCGTCTGGTAGCTCTTTCCTGGGTAAAATCCTCTGGCTCATAGGAAGTGATCAAGTTTGTTTGGAATCAACAGAAGAAGAACTGGGTAGTTAGCATGAGCAGTGATAGCAGCCATGGCTGAACAGACAAAGAAAAGAGCGCCACCTACAGAAACTCAAACTGCAGAAAATCCAAAGAAAAGGACGGAGGCTCAGGCAACTATAACATTAATTGACATTTAGCTTTTATTGTGGTCTCAAAAAGTACAGCACAGACAAATGAAGCGTACGACTGTATCATTTCTAGAGGGTGTCTCCTTTTGCCCTAGGCTTTACAGTAGAGTACAGGATGCCACAGCGGTGACAGTGTGAATATTACCATGCAGATTCTGGTCTCATAAGCGGTTTCAAAGCAGTATGTACAGCAGCATGTATCTAACTTCATCTACATCATCGTGGGACATATCGGCCCCTTATACTCCAATAACACAAATGACTGTTTCGTTACCATAAAGGAAACAGGTTTTTTCACAATAGCGCACTGCTGACGATAGCGAAGCGAAACAAAACGGCGAGAGATGAAACCAGCACTGACATTCACTGAAGTAAACGGCTGCATAATACTGACAGAAAGCATTGACATTCACTTAAATGTAACAAAGATATTAAATACTAGGCCAACACAATCGACGGTGCAAGCACGGCGTTCAAATGATATCGTACATTTCGAGGTTCGCGGTGACGAAGTTTGTCCAAGCTGGCAGCGTCGACCGCTGAGCGAGCGATAATGGTTCTAAACACAACGTTCGCATGTTAAAGAAAACCGACATCGCTGCAAATAAGTACGGAGGCTTTGTGTTCAGGTGTGTCAGATGTGGGCTTTTGTCGATTTGTCATTCAGTGAAAACTTCGAGGTGTGATTCAGAGCTGAGATAACAGCCAAACTGCGGCTCCAAAGACAATGAATGGGAGACAGATTTTCTGGCTTTTGACACCCAAATACGCATTATCCTCTAGCAGTGTTCACAGTTTTGAAGCAGATAAACGCGAGAACATCTCTATCGAGTGCGATCAAAGTCACTTTTACTGTCTTTCCTAATTCATTATCTGTGGAGCAGCTCTAAATTTAACATCTTAGTTCTCCGGTTGCTGCCTTTGGAAGAGAGAACACTATGTGAGCTATGTGAAGCGTTTTGTAAATCAATCCATCACTGTCAAATTAACTGTGATACCTTGGTATAATTAATGTAAACAAATAAAATCATGGTTGAGATGATTGGTAGCCTCTATCTCACACTGATGGTTTGCTAGTGCTAGTGTTTCTCAAGATTAAGACCACATTTCTCATAATCCACATTGCTTCCTTTTGCAAGGTCAAAGATTTTCTCTCTTGCTTTACATGTTGGATGTGATTTTTCCATCGGCCTTTCATTCCTTCCACCATCTGCCATTTTGAGAAACTCTGAAAGCTTTAGCTCTGTTTGCTCTGGAAGAACAGCGCCCTCTTCCTGTTTTGTGCCGTAAAGCAATCCAGCAGATTTCCCTCCAAATCTGATCCAGTTGCTCACACTGTAAAATGCAGTGTAGAGGCTGCCAGTCTCTCCCAGCGACGGCCTCATTTGTTTACAGTAATCCTACTAATGTTTCAACTCTGAGTCAGAGGCTATTAAACAAGCAAAACAAATACATAGGCAGGCACGGTGCAAATAAATACATTTTAAGAAATGTGCACTGGAATGAATGTAAATTATTGCTTTGGCTGATAAAACAGTGGTTAACAGTGTCACATTCAATGAATCAAAAGAGAAAATGCACATCAAACAATCATGAATATGATGGAACATTCATAAAAGAATCTCTGGGGTTAACTCAAAGGCAAAACTTTTGGAAACCTGTAAAATGATGTCCGGAAAATATTTTAGAACTTGTACGTCGACTTTTGTGAATGTGTAAAAAAGTGAAATAGATGCAAAATATGTGAAAGCATTTTGTTAACCAGCAAAAATTTGACATGGTTGCCTAATTAGCCAGTTGGAGAACTTGATTTTACCTGTTTTTTTTAGTATCCAATCAGGGAACAATGCTGCCCATGCAATTTTTTTACACACTCATTTGAACATCATTTTGCAGGTTGACAAAACGTTAATTTGAGCTCACAAGAAACAAACTGCTGCTGTGATTGTGAGTTCTCCACATTCGATATTTTGGCAAGGAGAAGTCTTAAGTGTTCTTGTCATGCAGACATAAAAAATACAGTACAATCTATAGTAATTAACTAATACAGAACAAAACCATTAGATAAATCGGCCCTGTCTTGTTGGATAACATTTGGTTGAATTAATATCAGCAACATTTCTTTCACATTTCAGCAGGTCAGTTAGACCTACATAACTTTCACATCGCTCTTCTCCATTTTTTAAAATACAAAAACTTGTTTTCGAAGCTTTTGGCTTCACGCTGGCTCCGGCCCGACCGGCTACATCGCCAAAATATTCTAAACTGGTGATCGATAGCAAGTCGCATTCAAAAGGGGGATTATTCGGCTGAGAAAGCAAAGCATTTGGTGCGTTCGAAGAATAAGAAAAAGGATACATGACTGTTGAGTCAAGGCTGTGGTACAATCATGTCATGAACCGTTAAAGCAACTGCTAACAATGAGTCGGTGATGGTGTGGTGCAGCCTCCACATGCACAGCTACAATCGCTATGGTCATCTCTGATGCTGGTGGTCTAACGGTGCTGTGAGGGCATAGAGGCAGTGTGTGTGTGTGTGTGTGTGTGTGTGTGTGTGTGTTGGCTGAGTGAGCTGTTGGCAGTGACGTGACATGACGTTAGCTGGGAGGAGGTGGGTTCAGCAGAGAAGGAAGAGGAGGAAGAGGAGCTCCCTAAGACGTCTTGAGGATCCTCCTGTTTGAGTGGAACCAAAGGGTATTCTGATTTCTGACAAGTATTCTGCCTACCAGACATCTAGGGGAGACCTCTACTGGGTTATGGTTTGGGGGGGGGGGGTCGTAGGTCAGGGGTCATGTTTAGAGGTTGACCAGGTGAAGGTCGGAGGCGGAGAAGTGGGGGCACAGCGCCATGTCGGGGTTTTTCAGCTGGCGGAGGATCCTCCGATGGAACTTGGAGCGAACCCGGTTGAACTCCATGATGTCGCTGGGATCCTCCTCAATCCAGAAACGGTGGAACTCCTGCATCAGGTAACCTGCGGTGGAGGAACGGAAGACTTTGACTTTTCATCCTCTTTAAAGAGTAGCTAAATCCCAAATCCAAAACTGTGGTGAAGCCTGACAACTAATGTTGAAAAGTAGGATATTGGCTAATCTTTGGTGCCAGGTGATGTCACCACCTTACTTACTCTTTAAGTCTGTGATCGGCAACAGTTTTATCATCTCGTCCAAGAACTCTGCCTATATAGTGCACGATTCAAGGTTTATTTTTCACATCAGTGTAAGGTGGAGCGCGGCTAAAGTTGAGACATTTTAAACTTGCAGCATCCCCCAGAACGCACTGTGTCTGAAACACCAGGCACACAGGATTCATTGTTAGCAGCAAGAGGCTAACAACGGGAGCTTGCCATTTCAACTGACAGCTGACTCGCAAGCCAATATTGTCTGCAGGTCCAAGTACTACAGCTATGTAAGAGGCAAATTATATAGAATATAAGAATATTCCAGAATTGCCAAACTTATCCTTTAAAAAAGCGTTCTGTCATCACAGCCCAATGAGGCATCTCACACAAAAAAACAGAGGGGAAAGCAACTAAAATTACCTTAGAAACCAACTGCCACATATACCCACCTACACACTTAGATACACACTAGTTTTCAACCAACATTTGTTTTTGAAAGCCGATACCAATACTGTTATTTTTTATTAAACCTGCCGATGAGCTAGCTGTTGTTATTGTAATGTTATTTCATCTTTTAGCCTTGAAGTTTGTGTTATTGGATGTCACTGTATGTCCTAACCCAAAGGTATGTGGGTGCAGCCTCTGAATGTTTATCAATACTGATTGAATGATTATACATGAGACTAAATCATTTTCAAAATATTAATAAGGATTATGCTCCATAACCACAACTAAATTGTAAGCAAAGGTTTCAAGATGAGTAAAGTAAAATGCAACTTACATCAAAATCATACGAGCAATGAATTTCTAAAAGTACGTCAATTTTTCAAATGGTGAATGTTAGGCCGATTGACTGATATAGGTTTCTGATACATATGCCAATATTTTTAGATTGAAGCTACCAATAGCTGATATTAAATATCTTTAACCTTTGACCATTTTTATGACAAAAAAAAGTATTCAATATTTCCCCCAGAATTTTTATCTTGTCAGGGTGGAAAAACCTCTGAAACCATTTAGACCATCATGGGACACTAAAACTCTCCATTGAAACCCAGGATATTAACAATACTAATGCTAATACTAGTGTTACTACTACTACTATCACTACTACTAAAATACTAATAAATATTCATGCATACTTGTGTGGAATCTGATTAAAATGCAATATTATATTACCCAATTTCCCACTGACAACCAATGTGGTATTAGTAGTACTGATTACAATAAATATGTAATCAATCCTGCATCATATCCATCATATCAGAGGCGGACAAGATCACATTTTAAATATAAGAACACAATCAGCTTGGTATATCTACAAATGGATATATCAGTCTATATATTGATGGGCAGTTGTACAGAGATTCAGAGATCACTCCGTGGCTGTTTTAAAGTTTTGACTGCCTTGTCTGTCTGTTTTATCTTTTAGAATGAAAACGCGACCTAGTCATACTGACTCTATTAATTTACACTTGTCAAAGAAAGGTTTACATATCGCTCATGTGAATGTGAACAGTTTGGTAAATAAGGTGGATGAGATACTAAATGTTGTCCAGAAGAATAATCTGCATGTGCTTGCTATTACTGAGACTCATCTTGACCAAACCATAACAAATGGACAAATTGATTTGAAAGGATACAATATTATAAGGAAGGACAGGAACAGAAGAGGAGGAGGTGTTGCCCTATATATTCAAGAGCATCTGCTGTTCAAAGTGCGGGATGATCTATGTGTGAATGGACTAGAGATCCTGTGGATTCAAATTCACCTCCCTTTCCAACAACCAACGTTAATTGGATGTGTTTATAGGCCCCCAAAATCAAACACATTATACCTGGATAAAATATGTGAAAGTATTGATCTTGCTCTGGATGAAAGGAAGGAATTATTTATGCTTGGGGACTATAATATTGACTGGAAAAGTAGTCACTCTGATGGGAACAAGACTAAGTTTACTCAATATATAGAGAGTCGTAATTTATTTCAAATGGTACAGGATATCACAAGGTCCTCAAGAAACAAATTTGGGCACAGAACTGAAAGTATTATTGATCTGATATTCTGTAATGCTCCGAATAAATGCTCAAATGTTAAATCTGTCCCGTTATCGTGGACAGATCATAATATTGTGTGTATTACTAAATACACCAAAGTGCCAAAAAGACCTCCTAGAGTGACTATAAGACGGAGTTTTAAAAATTTTAACTTAGAAGACTACCAGACAGATTTGGCCGCTGTTCCATGGGACCTTGTGTATCTTGAGGATGATTTGGATTGTGCTGTTGATTGTTTTACGAAATTGTTTACTGATGTTGTTGAGTACCATGCTCCTATAAGGAAAAGTACAATTAAAGCCAAATCATCCCCCTGGATTGACCAACAACTAAGAGAAGCAATATCTCAGAGGGATGAGGCAAAAACTGTAGCATCTAGGTCAAGATTAGATTCAGATATTATGCTATATAGAAAATGCAGAAATTTTGTTGTAAAATTGAATCGTCAGAAAAAGACCCTATATTATAAAACAGCTTTTGAGGGATGCAGAAACAATTCAAAACAGATATGGCATACAGTGAATGGTTTGCTTGGTAGGTCAAATAGTACAAGTCCTGTTAGTGTGGAGGTTGATGGAAAGATTAGAACAAAACCAGTAGACATTGCCAATTACTTTGCTGACTATTTTGAATCAAAGATAAATGATCTCAGGTCCAATATGAATAACAATGCCTCAAATGAATTACTGGTAGGTGAAGTAGACAAAAAGATTATGAAGGGGAAAAATTGCAGTTTTGTATTACCAGATATATCATTAGATGACATTGAGAAAATCTTGATTTCACTTCCTGATAATAAATCCCCAGGGTACGATCTTATTGACAACAAATTGTTGAAATCTGCAGCCCCATATATTGCTAGACCTGTAAAGTATCTATTTGATCTTTCTTTGCAACAAGGAAAGTTTCCCACAGAATGGAAACGTGCAAAAATCTGCCCCATTCCTAAGGATGCTAAAATAGCTTTTACTGCACCCAACAGTCGCCCAATTAGCTTACTCTCCTCCTTAAGCAAAATTTTGGAAAGAGTAGTAAGTGATCACATTTGGAAATATATGGAAACTAATAACCTTCTAACCCATGCTCAACATGCATATCGTAAAAATCATTCTACTGAAACCGCTCTGTTACATATGACGGATGAGTGGCTAAGTGCCCTGGATCAAGGTAAACTTGTGTCGTTACTTCTTCTTGATTTCACTGCAGCGTTCGATTTGATAGATCACACAATTCTACTTAAAAAATTAATTCATTATGGCTTCAGTAAGAATGCTATTAATTGGATGAAATCTTATTTAAACGGTAGAAAGCAATCTATTTATGTTAATGGCTCCTTTTCTTCTCCACGTATGATTACCTGTGGCATCCCACAAGGGAGTTGCCTCGGACCATTGTTATTTATTATATACACAAATGATCTTCCCTTAGTGTTAGCCAACTCAAATGCACATATGTTTGCAGATGATACAACCATCACTGCAGTGGCAGATTCACAAACTCAGTTGCATGAATATTTATCAAATGATTTTAAATGTGTCATCAAATGGGTGGAAAACAATAAATTGGCATTAATGTAAATAAAACGAAAAATATGATTATATGTACTACAAGAAAGAGGAAGAAATTGAAGCCATGGTATTTAACATATGGCAGTGTTCAAATTAAAGAGGTTACAGAAGTCAAATTATTGGGAGTTAAAATACAAAACAATCTCTCATGGACGGCTCATATTACAGATCTTTCTAAAAGAGTGATGAAAATGGCAGGAATGGTTGGACGAATTGCAAAGTTTTTATCTAAAGACATTCTAAAGGTAATATCTCATAGTCTAATGTATAGTCACATTAATTATTGCTGTGCAGTGTGGGGCAATGCAGCTCAGAGAGATATGAGGAGACTGCAGATCACACTTAACAAGGCAGCAAGAATGGTCTTAAGGTGTGGGTTTGAAAAAGGAGTGAGTGAACTACATATTACAATGGGATGGCCCACAGTAGTAGAGCATGTGAGACAACATTCTATAGTACTAATTTCAAAAATTCAAAAGTTTAAAAAGCCAGTTAGTATTAAGGACAAACTGCTATTAGTACGTGATAAACATCAAGTTAACATAAGAATAAGAGATAAAAATCACTATGTACTACCAAAAATAAAAACTGAAATGGGAAGACGGACTTTTATTTTCAGAACTGTTAAATTATGGAATTCATTACAATAACTCACTCAAGAACAGTACGGCGGTTGGATTGTTGATTGCAAGATTTCAAGATTTAAATGTAGTTATCATCACACTATTGTATTGCACTGTCAGTAGGTTTGTAGAGTGAACACATGTAGATTAATATGTGTATATATGTAGGTCCATACGGGATAAGTGTCAATGTATGTAGGTTATATGTGTCATGCATGTATGTATATGATATATGTGTGTCAATAATTATGTGTTGTATAATATGAATTATTGTATGCTTAAATGTTTTTAATATGGACTCTTGGAAGATTAGCCAATAGGCTAAAAGAGATCCAAATAAAATAAAATAAAATCAGTCTAACCCTAGTGGACAGCTTATTTAGCAGTGAAACTCCTCATGTATATCAACTCACAGAAGGTCTGCTGGAAGTGCAGCAGGCTGGGCATCTCCGGGGCCACGTTGTACAGGTGGGTCTTCAGAGCTCCGCTCACCAGCAGAGAGTAGGCCAGGTCTGTGATGTTGATGCCCACGATGGCAAAAGAATAGCTGGATGGGAGACAATAGAAATAACAGATTTAAGTGTGTAGAAGCCTGTTTTCTGAGGGTTTCAGTCAGAAGCTATACTAAAGGATGCTAGTGGGGTTATGGATGGGTGCTAAAGAGCTACAGTGACAGATGAAAAGAACATGCTATACCTCTGCGGAAAGGATTCATTTAACCTCAACAGATTTTAGTTGCCTCATTTCTACTGCATTTTATGTAAATAACGATGAGTTTGGTATGATGTTGCTCTGTTAACCCACATGGTAGCATTTCAAAAGAAGAAAAGCCGACGCAGCAAATATTTGACCGATGGCGATGTGCAGGAGTTGGCCAGGTTTAACATCAACCCAAACAAGCACACAATTTTCACAATATGGTATTATGGCAGGGAGAAAAATCATATTAAAACAGCTTTGGAAACTGTTTTGAACTGAAATCCCTATTCAGAGGTCCCTGTTTCGGAAAACCATGCAGGTAGCAGCTACGTCTCAACTCTCATTTTGGAGCTGTATTTACATGGGTTAGGCCATCACACCAACATCTGTTCTATGCTGTATGGGCCACTATGTAATACAGTGCAAACAATATCCATCTTAACAGGTCATTTAATCTAGTATTGAGTCAAAAAAGTTTGCTTTCCTGAAAACGTGAAAAAAAGCAAGATAATTTGGTTGGATTTAATTCAGGAACATTCTTGAAACAAGCTGATTTGCATTAGAAACAAGTGAAATTACCTTCACCCTGGATGTTTTTTTTTTCATTTCTCCTAAACAATTTTACAACTCAATACTAAATGATGTATTAAGCAGGATTCTTTTTGCTGTAACTGAAACACTGAATAGGCTTGTGAAGATTTTACATGTCCATGCATGTGTGTATGTGACTGTGTGAGCTTTTGTGTGTGTGTGTGTGTGTGTGTGTGTGTGCGTGTGTGTGTTTTTCGAGTCAGCCCTTAGCGCTTATCAGAACTAATGCAGACTGAAGGCAGAAGGCGGAGCAGTAGCTTTCTGCTCAGCAGCGTGCACAGTAGTGAAACACCTCCTGCCATTTTAGGCACAGGCATGGAAACTCAAACACACACATTCCCCCTCTATCGCTTACATACACACTGTCTCACACTTACACACACACACACACACTGCCTGGAAACCCACGTCACCGAGCTCCTCCACTGCTGAAACTGCCCTCTATTGGGGCCAAACCTCCAGACAGCTCCAGCAGCGGTAGCCCAGATCTGATCCCCCCACCTTGCACACACACACGTACACGTGCACGTGCACGTGGATGTACACATGCACGCGTCTGTGCACGCAGACACTTACCCGATAGCTTTGTCTACGCTCTTCTGTTCCCATTCGGATTTGCTCATCTCACTGTGAAGGACACACAGTTCAGTCATGTACCGTCTACAAATGAAGTGACACTGCGCATCGTAATGTGGACCTTGTGCACAAAAAACCTACTGGAAAATCTCAAGGAGTATCCTTTAGTAGCATAGCCATGTACCACAATTGATATATTTTAGACGTGTTTATATATGATTATGAAATGTTTTTGCATTAAAGCTGCACTATACAACTTAGTTGGTGGCTCCAGATGGTAGTAACGGTTTGAATTTGGAGGATTTCATTACCCAGAAATCATGTAACGTTATGTTTTGTTATGTTTTCTTATGCTGCGTTCCATTCAAAGTCAGAAGACTGAAATTTCCAGCTGGTAGATTGTAATTACAACCTCTGTGTGTTCCAGTGGTCCGAAAAAGCAGATTTCCCACCAGTGACCATACCAACACCAGAATTTAATTTGTCCAAATAGGGTGAATCCATGGAGTCTCTATTAGTGGAGATGGGACGCTCTTCTCTGTTGCTGCCCCACTTTGTGATTTAGGCTGATAAGATGATATTTTTACATAAAAACATTGCCTAGCGCAGCTTTAAATGCATGAAACAACAGTGTGTGAAACATCAAAGCATAAGAGAAAGCTATGAATTCAGCACAAAACTTGTGAATGAAAGTGAAATCAAGTACCTTGGCTTTCTGTGTGTGCTCCTACAGTGCATGTGAAAAAGAAGGAAGCATGGGCAAAATGGAGATGGAAGGGAAAAAAAAGAAGAATAGTGTTCATTTGTGAAATGAGACAGCTCACTGAAATGCCGATGCCAAACGATACAAGTGAATGCTAGCTTCGTCACAGCAGACCATCAAAGACGACACAGTGAATGACATTAAGTAGTAAGAATGAACGCGATCAAGCAGAATATGGTCAATGCAGAGAGCTATGAGTGGTATAGTGCAGTTTAGTTACTGTTAAAGGGATACAGCAAGTTTTTGGGAGATTGTCCCGTTGGTCAACTTACCTGTTAAGTGATGAGAACATAGACATCAAAATCATTCATGTGTCCCCGGTAGATCATTGGCTCCAGACCTCCATGCTAACACTTTAGCATACACTATGTTGAGTGATAGTAGGCCTGCCATTATCCAAAGTAAGAAGACTGATGTTTTAGTAATAAACAGTTGTTAATGCTTTTTATTATATGGCCTGTAGATTCATAAAAATAAAAAATGCAATATCATCAACTCAGTATAGTTGATGTAGCCAGGTTTGTTGTTGGAACTATTTCAGGTGAGCAATCACATAATCTTTTACTGTGCAGTGATTTTTAGCTGTACACAATCTCCCATCGTGCAACACATTTGCTGCCTATGGAAACAGGGAAAGTAGTAGTTTGTTGTGTTAGTGTTAGCATGGAGCCTACTATCGCTCAACATAGTGTATGCTAATGTGTTAGCATGGAGTCTATTATCGCTCAACATAGTGTATGCTAAAGTGTTAGCATGGAGACTACTATCGCTCAACATAGTGTATGCTAAAGTGTTAGCATGGAGCCTACTATCGCTCAACATAGTGCATGCTAAAGTGTTAGCATGGAGCCTACTATCGCTCAACATAGTGTATGCTAAAGTGTTAGCATGGAGCCTACTATCGCTCAACATAGTGTATGCTAAAGTTAACATGAAGCCTACTATCGCTCAACATAGTGTATGCTAAAGTGTTAGCATGGAGCCTACTATCGCTCAACATAGTGTATGCTAAAGTGTTAGCATGGAGCCTACTATCGCTCAACAGTGTATGCTAAAGTGTTAGCATGGAGCCTACTATCGCTCAACATAGTGTATGCTAAAGTGTTAGCATGGAGCCTACTATCGCTCAACAGTGTATGCTAAAGTTAACATGAAGCCAACTATCGCTCAACAGTGTATGCTAAAGTTAACATGAAGCCAACTATCGCTCAACATAGTGTATGCTAAAGTGTTAGCATGGAGCCTACTATCACTCAGCATAGTGTATGCTAAAGTGTTAGCATGGAGCCTACTATCGCTCAACATAGTGTATGCTAAAGTTAACATGAAGCCTACTATCGCTCAGCATAATGTATGCTAAAGTGTTAGCATGGAGCATCAGAGCCAGTGATGTACCCAGGACACCTGTATGATTTTGGTGTCTATGTTCTCATCACTCAACGGGTAAATTGACCAAAAGGACAATCTACCAAAAACTTGGTGTATTCCTTTAATGCATTCTTGGGGCTGGTAAAAGTAGAGAAGAAGGGGGTTGACATACTTGTGCTTAGGTTGCAGGGAGTCGTGGAGCACCTGTAGAGCGGTGGCCTTGTCATGATCTGCAAAATACCTGCGGAAAGATGCAGAAAAACCTCAAGGAAAGGACTTTCAGAGCACAAACTTTACCATTGCATCATGCAGCTGTCAGACTAAACATTTTGCAGCATTCAACATTCTGCCTCTATTTACAGATTTCTCTATCATACAGTCACACACACACACACACACACACACACTTACAGCAGGTTGTGCAGGCCCAGCAGGCCCATGCCTCTGAAATCAGTCTTGGGATCGCTGCCTTGGAAACCGATCTCACACCACTGTTTGGAGATGCGGCCGGTGAGAGGTGTGTCAGGACGCAGCTCCTTCCATAGCTGTAACACACACACACACACACACACACACACACACACACTTGTTCCTTCAACAATTGCATGAACTTGTAAACAATGAGCAAGGTTGCATGCATCATCATCATTTTTGTTACATTTTTGGTATTAACATCATTCTTGGTACTGACTTTAGCATTGATGAACAGGTAACAGAGGGAACCATTTACAAAATTAAGTAATTTTTATCATTTAGTAATTTGTAGAAAGTCATTCATCCTTTTATCTCCTTGTGTTTAGACTACTGTAACTCTCTTTATTCTGGCATCTACCAGAAGTCTTTCACCGTTCAAAATGCAGAAGCTCGGATTTTCAATGCTACAAACAACAAATCACATCACTCCAGATCTGGCATCTCTACACCAGTTACCTATTAGATTTTGGATTTTACTAATTTTACTGATATTATAAGATTTAAGACAGATATAAGATAAGACAGATCACTTTTAAAGCGTGGTTAAGTCTGGCTCCAAGATATAACATAGACCTTTTAACCACCTATGAGTCAAAGTCTAGGCCGAAGACCAAAGGTGAGCAGGCTGTTGGCATTGGAGCTCTACAAAAAGTATTATTGTTGTTGTTGTTGTTGTTGTTACTGTACCTTCATCAGCATGTCCTCGTGGTCGGGGTTTTCACAGTCGTACGGCTCCCTGCGTAGCTTCTCCACCTCGGCCACCAGGCTCCTGTAGCCCACAATCTGAAACAGGCTGGCCTGGAGAGAGATGCTCAGCCTGGGGACAGACGGGGAGTGGAAGGGGTCAGACTGGAAGAGTCTCCTATTGTTAGCCTGCCTGTCTTAAGGTCCTCGTCACACAAGCAATGTATGTACGAGCTTATGAAGTTTTGTGTGTGCGTGTTTGCATGGGGAAGTAGTAGCTACTGTTGTAATAGAGCTCAGATGTGCCTGGCCACTTACGTTCCAGATGTATTTAGAGATAGTTTACATTAGATACATGGGGAGCTCACACCCACAAATGGAAAATAAAACTGTTCTACTGTAACATATGTGACACAGTAACATAGTAATGTGATATGTAATGCAGCGTCTCACTGTGGGTTGGTGTCAGGGTTGATCTTCTTCAGGGCCATGATGTCGTCAATGGTCTTCTCCACTTTGTCAGGATGGACGCTGAGGGCAGACTGCAGCAGCTAGGGAAGGAAAGAGGAGAAAAGACAGAAGAGGGAACAGGACAAAGGGAGAGAAAAAGAGAGGAGGAGAAAGATGGAAGGGGGAATAAGCAAGAGACAAAGGTAGAGGGAGAGTGAGGAGGACACACACCTGTAAACAGATTGCAGCTAGACAGATGCCAGTTGAGTTAAATGCATTGATCTGATAGATTCAGAGATACTTACCTCATTCCTGGAGTACCTGAGAGACGACTCTGGAAGAAAATAGTTGCACAGTGTGAGGCTATTTTTACAGTGTAACGCAACTAGATAAAGTCAAATGAAAGAAATTGCAATTTAGTAGCTTTCAAAATGTATATTTTTACGTTTTGAAGGCTGATACGATACAGATATATTTTGGATTCAAACTGTCGGAAGCTTTAAATTTGACAATTTTCATACTAAAAAGTTTCAAAAATTACAAGTACTGAGTGTTTCCCCCAGAATTGTATTCTTATCAGGGTGGAAAAGCCTCTGAAACAGCATTTAGACCATTATGGGACACTAAAACTCTCCACTGAAATCCAGGATAATAACAATAATGTAAAAGGACAATATTCGAATAACATATCAGTGTAACACTATTTTGACCAATTGATTCGTTCTGCTTGACGCTTTTAGTTGCTTTTAGTTGCAAAGACCTACATAAAGTAATAAAAAGCTATACAGGCAGTGTATGGGCCTACCGATCTTGAGGGTCCTGCGGGCTCCGTGCTTGTTGTTGTAGCAGATTCGCTGCAGCTCGCAGCGTCCCGTAAACTTCCTGACCACAAACTTAAGTCCTCGCCACAGACATTTACAGTACAGGAACACAAAGAACTGGGTCACAACTCTGGACAGAAAAAGACAGGGGGAGGGGTAATAGATAGATAGATAGTTAGATAGATAGATGGATAGATACATGTAGATATACATATTACACATAGATACATAGATTTTTTGCACATTTTCTTTTGCTACAAAATTAGTTTGAAACACATATTTGGGATTTTTGGTCTAAAATTCATGCAAAATTCTGGAGTGGAAATGTTTTTTGCCTCATGGGTAAAAACATTTAATAATATTTTTTTTTCTTCATCTTGAGGTAATAGTAGTATAGGATTTTAGACCACAAAAATCCCACATAAATGCATTTTGATCAAATTTTATTGCACAAGACAAAAAGTCAACGGGGTGAATAGTTTTCATAGTCACTGTAGATAGACAGTAGTATCACTGTAGAGATAGAGAGAGAATAAGAAGAGAGGAGAAGGAGGGAGGGAGAAAGAAAGAGAAGGAAGTCAGTAAAATGTATTTTAGTTCTTTCCTACCAGGGGAGATTTGCAACAGATCAAAGTGTGCTATTTTTACAGGTGACACTGAGAAACAAAATGGAGACGTGGGCGTCTTGGGAAATGCATAGTGACCCATTAACAAACTGTGGAGAATAAACGGTTTCCGGCCCTCACTTGTCTCCCTCTGCACTGAACGATAAGTCTCTTCAACTGTGGAGAAAGTGTTTGCATGTGTGTGTGCATGAGCTTAGAGACAGATAGAGAAACAGCCTCCCTGTTAGCTGCTATACAACAAGGTAGGCCTCAGATAAGAGGGAGGAAGGAAGGGAGGGAAGGAAGGAAGGAAGGAAGCAAGGAAGGAAGGAAGGAAGGAAGAAATATATACAGTATATACACACATATATATATATATATACACTGTATATATATATATATATATATATATATATAGAGAGAGAGAGAGAGAGAGAGAGAGGAAGGAAGAAAGAAAGAAATATAGACAGAGAGAGAGGACGAAAGGAAGAAAGAAAGGAAGAAAGAAAGAGAGAGAAAGGAAGGAAGAAAGAAAGAAATATTGAAAGAGAGAGAGGAAGGAAGGAAGGAAAGAAGAAAGGAAGGAAAGAAAAAAGAAAGATAGAAAGAAAGAAATATAGAAAGAGAGGAAGGAAGAAAGAAAGGAAGAAAGAGAGAGAGAAAGAAAGAATGGATGGATGGAAGGAAGAATGGAAGGAAGGAAAGAAAGAAAAAGGAATGAAGAAATAAGACAGAATGAAAGGATGGAAGTAAGGCAGGAAGAAAGAAAGAAAGAAAGAAAGAAAGAACAAAAGATAGATAGATAGATAGATAGATAGATAGATAGATAGATAGATAGATAGAAAGAAATCTAACGCTATTCTATAATCTAACTATAACCATTCCTCCAATCTAATCTAGAACTGATCTTGGATCTGTGGTTCACTGGAAAGTCCCATTAAAACACTTCAAACACACATACACAGCAGGTGATGCTCACAAGCAGATTTACACCAATAAGTAGGGAGGCAGTGGAGGGTAAACCCATCACAACTCAGTTCACCCTTAGCTGTGTATCCTGCAGGAATCTTATTCTCTCTCACACACCAGCTTTTCCTCATCTATTATGAAAGCACACATCGGCAGTGAAGCCAGGATCTGTGGAAAATACATCTGTACAATATCTGCACTGTCAGTTTAACCACTGTTTTCTATTTGCAGAACAGAAGTTAACAACCTTGCAGGGCTGAAATAAATCTCTCTAATGCTGTATCATCATAGTATAAGTGTCGAAGTGATGTACATTATATGAGGACAGGCAGTCTTTGAAGGGGAATAATGAAATGAAAGTATAATTGATTTTTCTTTATATTGGTGGTCTGTTGCCTTATGAAGAGAACCGACTGAAGGTCATAGTTTACCCACACTATATAACTGAAAATGCCACTGTCTCACAGTTGATAATAGCATGCAGCATCTTCCATGTCAATAAAAAGAAAGTGATCATAACTACGGTCCTGAAGGATGAATTCCCCTCTATAGGCCTGTGGATGAGACTGGCATGTTAAGCAGCACGTTGAGAGAGGCACTCTGTCATTTTTGTCATTTTGGGACGGGGTTGGGTAACCAAGTGGTCACAGGTTCAGCACCGCCGATATGTGTTATCTCAAAGTGTCTTTGAACATGACACTGAACTGCCAACCTGCAAATCATTCCAAGTCGCTCTGGATAAAAGTGGTAGATATAAACCAAAAACCTTAAAGGTGCTGTGTGTAGCATTTTCAACATCAATAAGTCATTATCACATTCATTTTGAGACATTAGTATGATTACTGTAAACAAATGAGACCATCGCTGAGAAAATTGGCAGCCTCTACCAGCCTCTACACTGCATTTTACATCGTGAGCCACTGGATCAGATTTGGCGGGAAATCTGCTGGATTGCTTTACGGCACAAAACTGGAAGAGGGCGCTGTTCTTCCAGAGCAAACAGAGCTAAAGCTTTCAGAGTTTCTGGCAACGGCAGATCAGGTCGGAAAAATCACTTCCAACATGTTGAAAGTGTCTTCAGGGAGGGGGAGGGGAGGCAGGAAGCAATGGGAGTTTATGGGAAATGTAGTGTTAATTTTGAGAAAAGCCAACACTAACAATACCACCGGTGTGAGACAGAGGCTACCAATCGTCTCCACCGTGCTCGCATTTGTTTACGGTAATTATACAAAGGAAGAACTATTAATTTGACAATGATATATTGATGTTTAAAAATGCTACATGTAGCACCTTTAAGTGTACATTTAGGAGAATTGCTGTGTGCCTATGCAGACTGTATGTAGGGCTGAGAATATGTAGAGGTGAAATTTATCACTCAATAAGAGAACTCTTAACATTAATAGTGATACCAGCGGAGGTGGGGACTCGAGTCACATGACTTGGACTCCAGTCAGTCAGACACGAGTCACATGACTTGGACTTGAGTCAGACTGGAGTCACATTTTTATTTGCTTAAGACTTGGCTTGGTGCATTAAGAGAAGACTTGAGACTTGACTTGTGTTCTAGTGACTTGGGACTTGACTTGGACTTGTACTTTGATGACTTGAAAAGGTTTCTAAAGTCTTTGTTCCACCAGATGACTGAATTTATCTTATATCTACTATATCTATCTTATATTTTTGATTCTAGAAATCAAACACATGATGCTCTTACCAAGTTTGTATCCTATTAAAACCATATTGCATTGGAAAGTCCTAGATATTTAGTTTTCTTTAAGATATTAAATGAATACTGGACTCTGACATTAATGACATGGACTTGACTTGGACTTGACTTGGTAATCTACATTCAGACTTGGGACTTGACTTGAGACTCGTGCCTCAAGACTTGAGACTGACTTGGGACTCGAGCAAAGTTGACTTGGTCACACCTCTGGATGCCAGCAATGATTTTGTAAGAATAGGAGTCAGTTTTCTCAAATAGAGTTATTTCACAATGAACCTCTTCATACAGAGTGAGCATTAGAATAGGACAGCAACAACTAGAATAGACAGAAAATACCACTTATAACTAATAATACTAATAATAAGAATGTTACTAAGAATAGGCTACCAATGGGGAGCATTTGCTTTTGTACATGTGCTCTATAATTAAGAGGCCTCTTCTTGCACTCAAATCTATTTAGACCACAACAGCCACTTACTGGCCATACAATACCAGCCATCGATTGACTAGGGGTTTCAAATGGGAGAAGTGGGAATTCAGATGCTACAGTATTCCGTATAAACATGGCCAGGCTGTGACAAATCCCTATTCATTACAGTACACCCAAAAGGCACACGGGGGACACGTGGGGAAGGGGGGGGGGGGGTTAACTCAATTTAACCTTGTGCATTCCTGCATCTTTTAAGACCTGTATCATATTTTGTGACGACTAAGAAAAACAAAATGTAGCACAGCACCCATGCAATGATGGAGTCTCCTTGGCGTCTATTTACCTCAGGAAATGCTTCATCTTGAGCGGCCGTCACTCCCGTCGTATCTTCGGCGTTGCTTTGGATGGAGTGATTTTCCTGGAAAAAGATGAAATGACAGTGAGAGAGGGATTCTCTATGATTCTACCCACAGAGGCTGATGTAACGCTGTCATGTCTCCGCTTTATCCAGCGGGGCCCTTTTCTCTCCGGAGCTGTCCGCGGTGCTGAAGGATTAACACGCATGTAATCTGCGGCTGTCGGCTACACCTCGGTGCTATGTGGCGTTTCTATTTCATTCGGTGCGAATAAAATCGAAAACAGACATGGAGATCCCGTTTGCAGCCCCTATGCATTCCTCATAGATCCAGTAAACGCGGCTATTCCCCGTCTCCAGACTGATTAGCGACCCAAGGCACAGACACCATTCATAATCCGTACAGGTGCAGCCTGTAACGTTGATCGCACCCAGAAATAAAACAACCCACATGCAGAAATAGGAATGAACGCTCCCCTCTCTTACCGATTTGGAGAATTAGGCGGAAAAAAAACGGATGAGATGCGGCGGGTTGCAGCGTTTTGTCCTCTTCACTCGGTTCCAGCCGCCTGCTTCTCCTCCATGATGACAGAGTCACTGAGGCTGAGGAGGGCTCAGTCTAAAAGCTACAACACAGCATCGCAATGCAGAACACAGAGGGTCAGAACCACAAATCAATAGGCCTCTGATTGAAACCCGTGATCGATTGACAGATCACTAAACTTTTGGTGGGATTGTATTCATGCCTTCTATTCTTATTTGATGAGATTTTGTCCTGAGGAATCCCATCTGAATTTTTTTCTTTATTGTTAGTATTCAGTGTAGAATTGCATAACTATCCTTAGTATATTTTATATAGAATGATAACCTCGGGGTGGAGAGTGAAAACATCCTTCTATATTCTCTCATAGTAAAAACGTCAAATAACAGTGAAATTAAAGGAGCAGTATGTAATTCTGGCCTTTACTGGCCTCTATAGGCGACTAGTCGGAACTGCAACATTGATAAAATTTATCTCCTGCACAAGTCTCTGGGCCTCAACCCATTTTCACAATAGAGAGGAGAGTTGCTAATTAGAGCAGAGATCCAACAGAAACATAATGAAGAGGTGATGTATCACCACGATAAAGGCTTTTTGATTTGCTTTTCTGTCTTGAGAACGAGGCTTTTTAGCGGTCCAGAAAGTGAGTTTTGAAAGCCAGAAATCTCAGCACGTGCTCAAGTAATCATTGAGTCATTGGTATTGATCAATAACCCGATCAACTCTCCGCAGATGTGTTATGTTTTTATGCTATGAGGCAGAAAAGTACGGGAACCACTATTCTGGGCTATGTGGAGGTAGGCTGTCAGAATCAGCAACCAACACAATTACATCAAAAACATCTGTCTGTGGGATATACAGCCAAATGTGCTTTGCTGTAAAACACATGATAAAATTATGATCACTATGAACCATATTATATTTTCCAACCATAAAATGTCCTACATACACCTCAATCCTAGTCAAATTAGCATGCTGATCCGGATAATGTGGATGTTTTGCTACATTAAGTGTAAAATGTAATATTGTGTAAAATCTAGTCTAAATTCTACAGTAGCTTTAAGAGAGACTGACTCACACAAATAGGCACATTTAAAGTGGCAAGTAATTGAGAAACAATGTGGACCAAGAGATAGAATATAAAATATCATTTAATAGTAAAAGACCTCTTGCTGCATGTTATCAGGCATTTCTTTTGGCAGAACAAAGCAAAGAAACCCACGCGCTATATATCTGGCAGACTACCAGAATGACATGGGATTCTCAAAATTGTAACCATAAACCGTGAATAAAAAATAATCTGTTTTATTCACAATCTGTCTGTGAATAAATTCAGAAATAAACTTTGAACAAGTGCAAAAACAAGTGCAGCAACACCATACAGAGGTTAGTTTAAAAAAAGGAAAAGAAAAGCACTAAATAAAATGTAAAAAATATTTATATAAAACGGACAAGTAACAGATCAGGATTCAAGGCAATATTACTGCATGGCTTGTGCTTACCAAATTTACATACAAATGCAATAACAGGTGCCATTTAATAACGGTTAGTCATGGTTAAAAAAAGACAAATAAATAAATAATAAATCTATAGTCATTTTCCCATAAATAGAAATCTGGAATTATGAAAAAAAGAAAGACAACGACAAGGCAATGCAATGAGATTTCAGGACTGCATTTTCTTCCATAGAGAATGCAAAAAAAAAATTTAAAATGGTTAAAATGGAACAAAAAAATCTCTTCAGAGCGTTTAGGCGAGCCACAATAGGAAGAACCTTCTCTTCTCAGTTTCAGTCACACAGGTCAAAGCACGGCGACCGCTGCCGGCGTCTCGGTTCTGTCGATGCCTTTCTCCGCTGGCAGCAGGCGGTCTGAGGAGGTCTCCGCCGTCTGACCGGCGAACTCTCCAGCGGGGTCGTTACAGTTCGCATCTCTGGAGTCGTTCGCGGGCGAGTGCGTGGGCACGGCGTTGAACATGACGAAGCCCACGGTGATGACCACGAACGAGATGATGTACAGGCCCGAGAACTGGGCAGGAGAGACGAGAAAAACAAAAACCCACCTGTGTTTTACTGTATTTCACCATCTTAAACCTGCCAAATGTTTTTTAAGAATGGAACAGCTCCTACAGAGGATGGCTGGTGGCCTGCCAAAGTGACTGGCAGGATAAAAATTGTAAATTTACAATTTGTTGAGGAAGGCTTACTAACTGAAAGCGTTTTGTGTCCCCCCTCAATAAACCTTTTACTCCTGCCACAGTTAAGATTTGCCTGTATCTGGCTGGTGGCTGGTGTTAATTTCCTACTCCAGTGGTCTAAGGACAAGCATGTCTTTTATCAGTGGTCGTTTGAGTAGCCTCAAAGCTTTTTTTTTTTTTGCCACCCCAACAGAACTGTCTACCATAAATTAATTCTGATTGCTACCACCTCCTTTAAACACGCTTTTTTGCAGTCTAAAGAAATATGTCGACCTCTACCAATTCTATTACATACTTCTGCTGCAAGTGAAGTGGGGAGATCAAGGACATGTACTGCTGCTGTGAAAAATATTTTAGGCTGCGGACAGGTCACCTGACCAATTTTCATGTCTCTGAGCTGGCAAGGTATAAACATTGACCAATCAGATCAAGCTTGGCTAGATTTCAAACTCATTGTTTTCAGTGAGAAAATATTTACAGCAAAATTTGCCCTAAAGATTTGCCTGTGTATCATCACTTTAAGAATGCTTATTTTGGAATTAGACAGTGAGATTTTTAAGGTTTCAAGGCTCCTAAGGGTTATGAAGCTCAATAAACACATAAATTACTATGTAAATCTTCAATTAAAGTATAAAGAAAACACACCCAGGTTGGATTCATGTAGTTTTTACCTGACATTTTAGTAACAGCTACTGATGTTTTTTTTTATTATTATTATTTGCTTGGCATTTTTGCCTCTATTACATAGTTCAAGGTTGAGAGACGGGAAAGAGAGGGAGGGAGAAAGAGGGAGAGAGGGAGACCACTGGGCGCCCCTTGACGATGCTTGTTTGATGAGCCTTACTGTGTAGCGGAAGAGGAACAGGCCGCAGAAGAGGCTGAAGAGGTCAGCGGTGAGCAGGGACAGATTGACCGCTGTGGCGCTGGTCATCTTCACCACCACGGGCATGAAGCTGTAGAGTGCATACATACACAGGGCATAGACTGCAAACAGCATGCCTAGGGAGAGCAGAATGGACAGACTTTAGTAAGGGCGGGTGGAGTGAATCAAGTCAAGACAGCTTTAGTGGTTGACATTGTGCTGTGGTATTTGTCTAGTATTTGTGATTTCAGTGATGCAAACATTACTTACCAATCTTGAGGTTCCACTTTATTGCCTTTACTGCACATGGTTCCAGTATAGCTCTGCAATGCCAGACAACACAGGGTTGGACAGTGAGGAAAATGGGTGTTTTCACAAAGCAGCAGGTAGGCAAAGGAAGCATCCACCCTAAAACACTGGAACACTGTTAAAAAAATGCAAGAAAACACCAACTGAAGTATAAGTAGACTAGGCAGGTTGAGGGAAAGTGGGTACAATAAAAAAGTAAGTAACAAAAAATAACTCCTGGAATGCATTGAACATCACAGTTTGATGATGTTGAACAGTGTATGGGTGGGTGGATTTTTCCTTTAAGAAAGCAGTCTATTAGTCAAGGTTACTGGTTAATTCCCTAGTACAGCCAGCAGCCAGTACTACTGAAAATCCACTGAGAAAGGTCACCAAACCTCCATGTACATGTGTACCAACCTTCTCTCACTAGTATTAAAACAAAGGAGGTAAAAACAGTGTTAGAACATGTATTCTTTCCCTGTATTTTTGTAGCATGGTGGTTCCGGGTTAATTTTGTGTTTTTGACTGAAGGTCTTTGGTCCCGGTATAGGTTTTAGCGCAAGTTTGCAGTGCTAAAACTGGTCTTATTCAATTGATGCTACTTACCATGATGTATACTATGAATTTACCACATAAAAGCTTAATGTCAGGGGAAAAAAGGTGTGTAAACAATTTTGTAAATAAACTCAGTGGGTAAACTGAGCTTAGGTGGGTTAAGTAAAACTTAAATGATACTTGTGGGGAAAATGACTTGTTGCACCAACAAATAAAAGGACAGAGCAAAGAAAAACAGAATATAAAAAGGAATATAGCAAACAATAGGGGGCAGTAAACATAATGTAACAACTTACAGTTGCATGCCACTGATGAGCGTTCCAAAGAGGCCCATCATGCCTAGGAACTCGACTCGGCTCAGGTTCTTCACTGTGTACTCCTGACACACGTTGGACACAGCGTAGAGAACGGCACTCAGCAGGACCAGGCCATCGCCCAGCAGAACGTCACTGGCTAGAGGGAGAGAAGGGGGGTATCTTTAGAAATGGATAGTCTAATGTTTTTCGTGGATTTACACTCTTGGGTGTTCTTTGTTCACAGTAAAAAAGTAAAAATTGTACTTGTACTATATGTCTTAGGAAGTTTCCTGGAAAGAACCATGAAATTATGTACTAATTATAGGGGAAAATAGAGAAAGAGTTCAATGGTAGTTGGTAGTTGGTAAGTTCCTCCAAGTTCTTCTGGAGTTTCCAAGACAGAACCATGAAATTATGTAGTAGTTATATAGACATTTTTAAATTAGAGGAAGGAATTCAACAAATAACTATATTATATGATTATATGAATAATGACTTGGGTTACCAAATTTACCTCTGCCTATTATTTTTCCAATAAATAGTTTATAGTTTTGCAGTTCTTTCCAGGAAATTCTTTTAGAAATGTTCAGTATCTTATCGACTCCACCAGACTGCTGACATTTTCATCATTACATGGTTCTTTCCAGGAAACTTCCCAAGAAATTAATAGGAAATTAAAGCGTTGCAAACTAGGGTTGGGCGGTAATACGGTAATACGGTATCCCGGGGTATTTGAAAATAGCAACGGTGTCCGTTTCATTACCGTCATAAAAAAATTTCTGGCAGAAGAAGAGGAGAGAGATGCCCAACCTGCACCCCCGAAAAAAAAGATAACTTTGGGCAGTCTCTTGCAAAAAAAAAGCTGATGCGGCGGGCGCGGCAGGTCCCGTCGGACTCGGCACCATAGAGGAGCGAGCAGAATCAGAGATGAATGCCTACTGTCGCGAGCCTGTGATTCACGGAGACAAAGATCCCCTTCTCTGGTGGAAGTCAAATGGAGCCAGCCGCTTTCTGCTGATGTCGAGGGTGGCCCGAAAGTACTTGTGCGCGTGTGCCACAAGCTCACCATCAGAGCGGGTGTTCAGCACCGCAGGCAAAGTTGTAAGTCCGTTACGTGCCCTGCTCAAGCTGGAAAAAGTAAATACCGTATTTCCTCTAATAGTGGCCTGTAGTCAATTAAAAGCCGGGTCTCCGATAATGGCCGGGGCCGTGGTCGACACGAACAAATAAAGGCCTCAAATACAGGCCGGGGGAAAAAACTAGGTCAAAACCTAGTACATGGCTTGACCATGTCCGTCTCCTCTCTCCGCCGCTGCCTCTCCACCGCGCCCACGGCCCGCATTGATCCTCCCGATCCAAGCCCCGGACCCCCGCCGAAATCTCGGCCGGATCACCGGGAACACATCGGTGCCCAGGTTCAGTTAGCTTCAGCTTACATGCAAACAACGGTGGATACTGGTAAACTCCTGGTGCCTGTTTGTAACTGTAGTTTGTAGTAACGTACAAGTGCCACAAGACGGCTCGGCCGGCGGAAGTCTCTGGAGCATGCCGTCGTCGATTACCGTAATTATCGTAATGCATTGCAGTAACAAAAAAACGTCTACCTAACGTACCGTAACAGAAGCAGATCAGAAAACAAGGAGGCTTCGTACTAAAATAGGAGCAAATATACTTATCAAACAGAGGGAATTAGAAATAAAGATAGATGACATGTTGTTAATTTTGTACATGTTTTGTTGTTATTGTTTCAATATTCTGTTGTAAATATGCAACGTTTGCTATTCCGTTTCTGATGTTGTTCAGAGAATAAAACTGGAACATGTATCACATTTTTGTCGTGGGAAAATCACAGTTGAAGTGCACTGCAGCCACCTTGTGGCGGGAAACGGTATAGCAGCGACTACATAAATTCATCATTTGGAATTGGCGGCTCCCTCCAAGCCATACAATGTGATTTTTAATCAGATGGTAATACCGTATACCGCGGGAAAATTTGGGGAAGGTTTAACGGTGTCAAAAATTGGATACCGCCCAACCCTATTGCAAACATTGTCAACAGTTTTGGCACATAAACGATGATAGAAGTGTCCTTACTGGATCCCTGGTCTCTTCCGGCCAGCAGGTCGGCCCCTACCATGGCCCCCACCCCTAACAGACAGACCGCCACGGCCACAAAGTGGACCGGCCGGTAGCGAGTCTTCAGGAGGAACCGGGAGAGCACCATCAGCACCGGGATCACAAAGCAGTCCAGTAGCTGAAAGACACGCCGCCGCCACAATGACACACCAGGATTTCATTGGTCTGTGAGTGGGAAGGTCATGCTAGGCAAAAACACTTAGGAAAACATGATAAGCTTTGGAGGTCACCACTGTCTATCAAGAATTAAAAGACTTTGCCTACTCTGCTAGGATTTTTGAAGGCCAATATTAATAGTTTAGGATTAAAGGCGCCGATAGGCCAAAATATTACAAGTATTCAGTGTTTCCCCAAATTTGTATTCTTGTCAGGGTGGAAAAGCCTCTGAAACAGCATTCAGACCATCATGGGACACTAAAACTCTCCACTGAAAATCAGGATACTACTACTACTGGTAATAACACATTCATGCATGCAAGAAAATATGTTTCAGTAAAGGTTAGCATTGGCCAAATACTGCATAGTACTGGGAAATTTGACAGATCACCACTAATGCTAATTCCTAACCAGTAGGAATCATGACTATCTTGTCTTACCTGTATACTGGTCAGGGTGGTGAACTGGTAGGCCTTCACGACTGCGTAGTTCGCCTCCACGTCTGTCAGACCCATCAGCAAATACATCCACCACTTGGTTTTTAAAATCTGTAAAATGTTCCCATCACCTTTAGAAACAGACAAGGGTTCATAAGATTAACCCCAATTAAGAAAAACACTTTCCCCCAGTCTAAATCTCCTGCTGTCCATCTGCATCAGTGCTATGATTAGCATTTATGATATACGATTACAAGGTGAGGACAGATTTCTCCAAGTTACATTTCAGAGCTTTGTGGCCTTTTTAATTCCAAATTAAAATTCATTTTACAACTAATTTCACCTCCAAAGAGTATAAAATAAGTTTGGCAATATCATTGTATACATCTTTTTAACTTTTTAAAGCCTCAGAAACCATACTGAAGACTCAAAAGCAACATTAAGCCATATTTAAGACCTTTTAAGAATTTAATTTTAGAGTTTTTGTTTTAATAATTTATATATGCATATGCATGATCATGACAGGCGCAAAGAGGCTTTTTTTTATCTTTTATTTTATTTATCTATTTTATTCTGTTTTATTTACTGCACTTTGAAACCATGTTTTTGTGTCCATTTTTATTTTGCTTCATGTCTGTGAAGCACTTTGGAACTCTGTTTTTGAAAAGTGCAATAGAAATAAAGTGCAATAGAAATTACTATTTTATGACCAGTGCTCTTAATTACGCAGCTTTTCCACTCATTGCGAATTGCTGATATAATACACGCTCCTTCCTGTGCAAACCTTTATCTGGGTGGCAAGACTGTTTTTTCCAGCCACCCTGGATAAATGGCAGTCTGACCTTTCCTGGTACAGAGGTAGGACGTATAGACGAGCAGCAGCAGGGCGTAGTTGAGGAAGCTCTGGAACATGGGCGTCTCCACCCCAGCATCAGCCAGGTACTGGCAGCTCACTGCCGTCCCACAGATCAGCAGCGACAAAACCTGGCCCATGGCTATGGTCTTCAGCAGCCGCCTGGAGAGGGAGCGAGAGCAAGTCAATTATATGCACAAGATCAGTGATTCTCAACCTTTTTCATATCAAGAACCCCTAATGTAGTACACATTTGTAGTAAAGTAGTACCCCCATTTGACCCAAATCTGAGAATATTTTTATTGTTATATACGATTTTGTCCAGAATTCCATGACTATCTGTATTGTAGGTAGAGAGATAACAGTGAGACTATGATCAAAATAGTCATTCTTCTACATTCTCTAGTTGTGTTAACTTCTTGTAAATTAAATAATGGTCAAGTTTAACAATTCATCAATTTGCTGGGGACCCCCTGGAACCCCCACAAGGACTCCTGGTGGTCCCCGAACCCCACATTGAGAACCACTGCACTAGATTGTGATTTACACAGGCATGGTATAGTATGCCAATATATGTCTGGGATGCTTGTTAGGGTTACCCTGATATCAGTGTGTCAATATATGGGGCTGATATTTGTCTTTTAGTAAACTTTTTAGTTTGGCATACATCCAACACACAAAATAGCACTTATTTCAAGAAAATGTCAACTTTTAGAATTGGTTCACCTGTTATTCCCACAATGTTGTTCCACCAAAATACACTGTGGGTGGCAGTGGCAGGCAGAATGAATCAATTCTAAAGAGTCGGATTTTACTGAAATTAAGTGCTCCTTGGTGGATCATCAGTGCGCCGAATTTACCAGAAGACCCTAATGATTCTTAAGTTATGTTCTACCAGGTGTGTACATTAGCCAATGAGCAGGGCAACATTAAATGCCCACATTCTTTAATGGAGTTTGGCGTGACAAAGATAGACCGTGGCTTTGACATATTAGGCGATAGAGCTGATTGATACGCATGTCTTTTGCTAGGCGGTTGGATCAGCGCTCACCATGTGAATACATCCTTTAGGTTGTAGCTGTACAGTCCACCGGCAGCCCTCCAGCTCCCACACAGCCTGTCCCCTACAGGCTCCTCCATCTCCTTCAGAGCTAAGCCTGGAACGAGACAGAAATGGACAAAAAGAAAATTATGAACAAAATTAAAGAATTAGTGTCTTTCGCATTTACCTTCTACATCAGACGGCCATGAGAGCAGATCATGGTACCCAATAATCTCCTCCGGAATGTAGCGTGGTTCTCTAGGGATTCTCCTTGTCCACTTCTCACAAGGATTATGCTACTAGTTAACACAATTCGATATGAAGTTAGCCCCGACAGGTACTGTTCTCTCTAGTATGGAGAGAACGTCACACTGAAGTGCATTCGGAAATCTAGCAACTCAAAGTTTCCTTGGTTATTGACAAATGTACACACCTCGCAGAGCAGGACTTTCTTTATCTTTATCTTTAGGCTCTTCTGGTGAATTCGGCATGCAAGTGATCCGCCAAGCAGCACTTAATTTTAATAAAATCTAAACTTTTTCACACTCCATCTGCCCTTCGCAGTGTATGTTGCTGGAAGATCACAGCAGGCGAACCAATTTTTAAAAAAATATATGAATTACTGAAACAAGTGCTACTTGGTGTATTAGATGCCTGCCGAATTAAATAATAGCTCCCAGTGATTCGTAAACGGGGTTAAGTCGTGTTCTAACAGGTAACGTTATGTACAATAAGCCAATAAGCAAGTCAATATTAAACTGCCATATTTGTAACGCAGGCGCCGTGCTCTCCATACAAGACAGCACGTCATGTATCGGGGCTAGCCAAGCTGCAAAATATGTAAATAAGACTGAGCAACTGCTACATGCTAATACGTTAAGAAACTCTACCTGTACATCCGTTTTCGTCTTCATTCATGATAAGTTTGAGGAAAATCGTCAACTGGGAAGAAATTTCATCTTTCTTAACACACCCCCAGGGTATGTTACAGTACAATCCATGCGGCATTCACTCTGGATCAATCTAACTTTAATATTATTGGTCGCTATCTCGGACCGCCTTCTGTGCTTTGATTGGTCGAAGAGCCTGTCACTCGGTCAAGCAAGTGGCGTCTGCACCGTGCAGTCAAACGTAATGTGTACCGTTAACGAGAACGAGAAGTTAATCGATTCATTCTTAAAAAAGAAATACATTTACGTTACATTACGTTCCAATACATTTACATTAAAATATGACTTTAAGACTTTTCCGAATCTTTACGGGCAGCTTTTCAATTCGGCACAATTACTTATTTCAATAAAATATCAACTTTTAGAATTGGTTCGCCTGTGTTTCCTGGCTGGTGGGCGGCAACGAGCAATATTTAAACCTTCGTGAAGGTTAAGTCCTACTGCTGTGTGTGAGAAAGAGGTTGACCGAGAGACAGACATGGAAAGAATGATAATAAATATCAAGTTTATTGTGAGAAACTCTAACCGTCCTTGAAGCTATAAAAAATATTGTCTTCTTGCCTCCGATTTCACTCCCCTGCAGATGCTGTGTAGACTACACGACGCCTGTTATTAACTCAACTTTTTATACATTGCTTTATTGATTTCACCATATAGGCGTTGTGAAGCCCCTTGAGACTGTAACAGTAACGGGCTATACAAAGACAGAATTGTATTCTAGGCAGGGTGCAAAAGCCTCTGAAAAAGCAGCAAATAGAATATAAATATGAAAATAGCAAATGGGGATTATTAAACATAATGCAACCGACAATTTCTACGTGTTGAGAACGTATTATGAAGAAATATATGAATGAAAGGTATAAAAGATGTTAGGAGGGTGTGCAAAATAGTCTAACTGCAGTAGACCATACACGACGAAATTGAGTGAAACGGTATACAATATGAAAATACACTAAAAATGAAAAATTTGCAGTATAATATACAATAATAATTATTATTGTTTATCGAAATATGTGCAGTAACTTTTATTCAAGTGAGATAGAATATGGGGATATGAATAAAACAAATATCTGAGTTTACATCTTATATTTTTACATTTAAATTAAAGCAGTTATCATTCATAATTATCTGAAATTATTATAAATTTGATTTATAGTCAGTGGCAAGTGAATGATTCTGCTTAATCCTGAAAAATACCAAAAATAATAGAGTCGAACTACCGACGTACAGTCCACGCGAGATTTTACGAGAGGATAAGTTGAGGGAACATGGCGACGTCTAATTTGCTAAAGGTAGGACCTACTTCAATTCAATTATTTTTATTTAACGGTTAATAAAGTGGCTGTCACTGGTTTAGTGTAACGTCACCATTCAGCTCTAACTTGAACGACTAGTACGCTGCACCCATACACGACTGTATTGTCAATATTTACTTTAACTGGGACCAGTTAAGTTACCTCTGGCTAACATTAGCTACTTATCACTGATTTAGCTGGCTAAATAGAATAGCTAGAAAACAGCTACCATTTGATACACAGAGAGGGAGAGATAGACAGAGAGAGACGTAACGTTAGCCTACGCCAACTTGCAATCTTTGCCCGTGTAAGCTAGCTGCATTATGAAATCTCATAGCTATCATCTGTCAGCCAGTGCCACAAGAATCTGCAGCTGACATGCCATTTAAAAACATGAAAAAGGGTAAACACCAGAATCAACTGGCGTCAGTATTTTGTGCCATTAAGTGAACGTCAATCCACTGCTGGTAGCCTGCTAGCTAAGCTAGGTCTGACAGGCATATATGGCAGAGGGAAATACATGTCGTCTAGCAGAAGGACAGGGGAGGTGACACAGGAGAAACAGACCAAATTGTGCTATTCAACAGGACAGTGACATTGCAATCATAACTGAAGTCCTGAGAATTTTACCGCAGAAAGTTAGTAACTGTACACACGGACAGTCACGCAGTGCTGAAGCATATACATGTAATGTTACTCAACATTATAGCTAGCCTTAATGCATTCATTATACTAGCCCACTGCCCATTCTGCTCTGTTCTCTCTTTTTCCTGTGTTCATTGAGGGTCTAAGGTTGGTGGTCCCGGGTAGGCTAGGCTCGGTTAGGTAGATAGGTAGGCCTGCTATGTCTTTACAACATGTTACTTTGTGTTCTGTGCTTTATTATTTTGTTGCATACTGTATTACATCTTTTTGTTTTGATTGTTGATTAGTTACAGGCGAGCTTGTTCTCTGTAAAGTCCTTTGAGACATGCTTTGTGAAGAAGGGCTAAATAAATAAACTTGACTTGACTCTTGTATGTAGAGAACAGAACGACAGACTGTTAAAAAGTCAGTTTCATGTTGCTTTGGTTAGCGGCAAAGGTACACATCTGGTAGAACATGACTCAATTTGGCAAACATCCCATACATCAGATAGATATCACTCATTCCAATAAGATTTTAGAATTTGTTTGACTGTTATTCTCACAATCTTCTATCACCAAAATACACTGTGGTGGGCAGTAGCAAGCAGAGTGAACCTATTCTAAAAGTTGAAATCTTACTGAAATAATTGCTGCTTGATTGATTAGCCTATATGTGTGCTGATTTTAGCAGAAGGCCCTAACAATTAGGTCATAAGTTATGTTCTAACAGGTATGTACACTGCCAGATTTTTGAATGGTTTTGTGCAGTGGTTTGGTGCAATGTTCTCTCCATACAGAAAAGAAGGGCAGGTATTGGGGTTACACTGTAGCTAACACTAATACATTGCTTATACCAGCAGTTGTGCTCCAGTGTTGTTAATTTTCCACATTTCTGAAGAACAAGCCATACCCCAGTTATATGGCACATAAACAATTGGTATTACGTAGTTTACTTCATTCTTGTCTGTTTCCAGAACAAAGGCTCGCTTCAGTTTGAGGACAAATGGGACCTGATGCGTCCCATAGTCTTGAAGCTCCTGCGCCAGGAGTCCGTCACCAAACAACAGTGGTTCGACCTATTCTCGTAAGTTTAATGTGTTAGCGAGATGCATCTGCATTCAGCTAAGGCAGAAATACCCAGCTGGTTGAAGCAAATAGTTTGATAATCCCTCCACCATTGTTTTTCCTCCTTGTTTCCATAGAGACGTCCATGCAGTATGCCTGTGGGATGACAAAGGTCCAGCTAAGATCCACCAGGCCCTGAAAGAGGACATCCTAGATTTCATCAAACAAGCACAAGCAGTAAGCATAGAACTATGATGGGAATTGTGTTAGTCATGGGATCTGTAAAATGATGCAATTTCATGTCACAACTACTGTATGTTCTTGCTTTTCCCACATTAGTCCACGTCTTTTACCCCTTAGGTGGACTAATGAACGAAAGGAAAAATCCACCCTTGGATACTTTTACCCTGTTCAATGTCATCAATTTGTGATAATTTTGTGATGAAGTGGTGTAATTTACTTTTTGGTGTACCCACTTTCACTCAACTTGCTTTGTGTACTTCTACTTCAGTTGGTGATTAACTGAACTTAACTAACGTAACCTGTTCCTTTCAATCAAAGGTGGGCAGATGGGCATATAAATATAGTTAGCTAGCCAACTAGTTGTTGAACATTGTGGTGTGTCTATGATTGAGGCTGCCCTTGCTCTTTGATTCTGAGAGACTGACACCAAAACCTGATGTTAACTGTCGATGTTATGGATAGCATATGTGACGTCACCTTGTCTATGTTTGGCCAGGTATCCACAGGAATAAGAAAAATACACCATCAAGCAACAAAATTGACCAAGAAATGCAACCTGTGTTGCCAATAACAGTGTTAGTGTTTGAGGGTGGATTTTTCCTGTAACACCTTGTTTTTACATAATGCCCAAATAGTTGATGGCGGTAATGGTTTGCCACTGTGGGCATTCATAAGGTTCTCCATCGTTAGCTACTTTGCTGGCTGAGTATCTGTCAACCAGCAAGACTTTCCTCCTCTGACCATAGATCCCTTAACCCTGTCCTACCCTCCATTCCCACCCTATCCAAGCGGGTGCTGAGTCACCAGGATGACACAGCGTTGCTGAAAGCCTACATCGTGGAGTGGAGGAAGTTCTTCACGCAGTGTGACATCTTGCCCAAGCCCTTCTGCCAGCTGGAGATCACCCTGATGGGCAAGCAAGGCAGCAACAAGAAGTCCAACGTGGAGGACAGCATCGTCCGCAAGGTGAGGAAGAGTAGGAACAGCCATCAATCAGTTAGAATAGACATTCACTCTACATAAGAGATCAGTGATTGGCCTACTCTGACTGTTTCGTCTGATTGAATGAAACTATGACTCTTAGACAATAAAATAGAGAATCTCAAAGCCCAACTCATCATTACATTCTCTGTATCCCAAACCATGTATATCTTGTATGCTGTCACCATATTGTGAGTAATACTTCATTCTGCTTGTGTGTCTCCTGTCTCTGTCCTCTCTGTGGTGTCTACAGTTGATGCTGGACACATGGAACGAGTCCATCTTCTCCAACATTAAGAACAGGCTACAAGACAGCGCCATGAAGCTAGTCCACGCCGAGAGGCTGGGTGAGGCCTTCGACTCCCAGCTGGTCATAGGAGTACGAGAGTCCTACGGTGAGAAACACTACAGTAGAAGTATCATACGCCATCTGAGGGTGGTGGACACGCATGTTGGACCATGAATGCATTCTTTTAAGAGTGCAGTCGCACCTACAGCATGTTTTCTTTGGTCCCAACCCTCATGGAGAAGTTTACTTCATTGCATTTTTATATCTGGTTCATTTAGGTTCACACTGGCCAATTACAAGCAAACCAGGGCTTGTAAACAAAGGTCACATGGACTCACAAGTAGCTCGCTTATTTTATTTGATGCAGAGATTTGATTTGAGATTTTGGTGGCAGGGGGAGGCAAAATAAATCTGATTCCAGCCCCTGTTGCTTTAGCTAAATATGATGGATTTGTCTGCGCTCTCCAGGTTTGCTCTTTGTTCATTTTTAGCCCAGCGACAGGCTATCTTTATATAGATGTTGTATAGATAATACAATGATATTCAGTGTATAAATCAGATGATGGCAGTCTTATGGTAATTATTATGTTTTCATATTATCTATGTAATAATATTATCCAGAATTTAGGATTATTCAGAGTTGGTGCCACCAACTTCACCAAGTTATGGCACCAACCTCAGATCTGTTCTTATAAAGCAGAAGTAGGTCTCTTGTAAGTGTTGCATGGGTAAGCAGGTTAGGTCTGGTCATGCCGCTAAGGTTGCACATTTGTTATGTTATATGAATTTCAAGGGAAGCAGGCAGCTTTGCCCCCTCTACAATATTTTTTCTTTATTGTGATATTAATTGGCTGCTCCACTATCTCGGTGTGTGATTGTATTGCCTGTTTCCTCTGAGCAGTGAACCTGTGCTCCAACCCTGACGACAAGCTGCAGATTTACAGGGACAACTTTGAGAAGGCCTATATGGACTCTACTGAGAGGTTCTACAGGACACAGGCGCCCGCCTACCTCCAGCAGAATGGGGTCCAAAACTACATGAAATATGTGAGTACAAGCTGGAGCCAAGATGGAGCCCAGGTTTCCCGCTGGTCATGGAGTTGGAGGTCGCCATAGCAATGGAGTTATTCCAAGGCGTCTGCTATAGTAAATTTGTGTGGTAAAGACATGTGAATCGGCCCTAAAGCTTCTGTCAGCAACTTTGGAGAAATGAGCAAGAATTTGAAAGTACACAACAAAAAAGTCCACCCCCTCCCTCTCTATGCAACAAAATTGATATAGATTTCTATTGCTTTTTGATGTAAATGCTTATTTCATGTTGAATTTCTCTGAGGTGAGAGATACTTTTGAGTTCTGTACTTAGATCAAGTGTGTGTCTGTGTGTGTGTGTGTGTGTGTGTGTGTGTGTGTGTGTGTGTGTGTGTGTGTTTTCCAGGCTGATGCTAAGCTGAGGGAAGAGGAGAAGCGGGCACTGCGTTACCTGGAGACGAGACGTGACTGTAACTCTGTACAAGCAGTGAGTACACTGGCACATCTTATATTGCTGATAGATCTGGGGTCGAAGAATAAGTTGAAAAAAACACATCCAAATCACAATATCACCCACTGTTATTTCCAAATTGCTGCAGGTTGCCATTTATAAATATTTATATAAGAAATATGATTACACATACCTATATTTATACATACTTAAATGTACCTATGGATTTCATGTCTATTTGCTGCACTGTTTTCCCTCTGGACAAATCTCGTCATACTTGTGCACATTTTCTCTTTACCAAGTGTATGCACACTAATGCACATGCAAACATGGACACTAATAATTTGATCTTAACCCAGTAAGGCATATTTAAAGGCTATTGTCTTTAACTGATTATCTTATTTGAGATAATTCGAGTGAACATAACCCAGTGAACACACACTTCATTTCTGCTCAATCTTTCAATTTTTTTAGGCCATGTTAAATGCCTTAGTCAGATTTTGATTATTAAACTGAATTGAATGAATTGAAATATTGATTACTCCCAGTTATGAGGGTATTGGTGTGTATGTAAAAGTACTCATTGTTGGCAGCATATGATTACATACCCCCACAATTGTTAATATTCTATTTTATCGCTTTTATTGTTTTTATTGTTTTTAGCATTCTTATTGTACTGTTTTTTATTGCCGTCTTTATATTCTATTTGCATGCTTATATTATTAGTCAGGTTTTTCCATTCTGAATCCTATTACTTTTGCTGCTGCAATGACATAATTTCTCCATGGGTGTCAATAAGGTTTTACCCTATCGTTTAAGAAAAATAAATTACTGTATAAAAAGCTGTGTCCACTTGTACTGAGAGGGATATTACAACCACAGCATTCAGTGAAAATACACTCACCGGTCACTTTATTAGGTACACCTATCTACTACTGGGTAGGGTCTCCTTTTTCCTCCAGAACAGCCCGACATAACATTCCATAACACACCGAAATGTATCACTCAGTGCATCTTTGTGTACTTTTTCTTCTCAGCTAATGGAGTGT